>NW_011494955.1:6315768-6315864 GCF_000754665.1 Bison bison bison
ACCATAGCCTTGACTTGACGGACCTTTGTTGGCAAAGTAATGTCTTTGCTTTTGAATATGCTATCTAGGTTGGTCATAACTTTCCTTCCAAGGAGT
>NW_011494955.1:6315964-6316215 GCF_000754665.1 Bison bison bison
CCTTCCAAGGAGTAAGCGTCTTTTAATTTCATGGCTGCAGTCACCATCTGCAGTGATTTTGGAGCCCAGAAAAATAAATTCTGACACTGTTTCTACTGTTACCCCATCTATTTCCCATGAAGTGATGGGACCAGATGCCATGATCTTCGTTTTCTGAATGTTGAGCTTTAAGCCAACTTTTTCACTCTCCTCTTTCACTTTCATCAAGAGGCTTTTTAGTTCCTCTTCACTTTCTGCCATAAGGGTGGTGT
>NW_011494955.1:6316315-6320383 GCF_000754665.1 Bison bison bison
ACTCCTTTTCCTATTTGGAACCAGTCTGTTGTTCCATGTCCAGTTCTAACTGTTGCTTCCTGACCTGCATACAAATTTCTCAAGAGGCAGATCAGGTAGTTCCTAGTTAATAGCAGAAACTCAATAAGTGTTATTTACCTTCTCACACCCCCTCCCCCAAGTCTCCAATTCTATGTCTCAACTAAGTGGCCAAAGTAGGGAAGAGATGGATGACACTGAGCTATTCAGGATATTTGGTTTGCAGTAATACAACACTGAAATGAGTAAGTGAATGTGTCTGCTTGACTTTCCCCTCCCCCCCCCCAGTCTGGCCTATATAATCATACAGATAAACCATAGGCTAAAAGCTTTAGAGTGAACCCCAGTCCGATGTCAAGTGTTATCTGCAGGCATCTGAACAATGCCCTAATGGCCATTACACCACTGTGACTGTGCCAAGGCCATGCCAGACTTGGTGGGCTTGGGGGAGGGGAGTTCTTAATCCTCTGAGAAGGAAAGGAGCAAACATCTGTGGAGCCTCTACCATGCTCTAGGCTTGTGCCAAGCACACAGCCTGGCCTCCATGCTGTACTGCTCTGTAAGTCACCCCAACTGACTCTCCCTCCCACGCTCACTTCAGGGTACCTTCCCTTTCTAGATCTATTTGCGAGGTTTTGAAAGTCAGGTTTAAGAAGGAAGCACCCTCCTCTTTTCTTGAAACATGAAAGGTAGAATTAATGCAGATTGTATGTTTTAGAACATATTTTGTTTCCGTTTTAAATTTTACCTTTTATATAATCTGAATGTGTTTTTCTAGAAAACCTGTTTTGCATTCTTTAAGGCAGTGAAATCCAAGTTAAGATTCATGGTTCTGGTTATGATTTTGTGACTGACTTCCATACAGCCTTCAATTTCTTCATCTATAAACTGAGAACATTTATCCTAGATACCTAATGGGCCAGAACAACACTAACCTCTTGGTACATAGGGTTTTAAGCTTTGCTATCTCTGAGAACAGAACAGAGATCCTGTAGGATAAAGTCCTTCATCCGGCTCCTCAATTCTTCTTTCAACGAGTTGCCGGCAAGCCCAAGCCTCTAAGTGTTTAGTTTTTCAAAAGCACATCCTTTGGCCAATGGAGCAGAAAAGCAAACTCAGTGTTAAGCAAAAAAGGGGTGAACTGTTTAGCCAATGGGAAATTGGTATGGATGCTAACCTCAGATTCTCCCACTGGAACTTAATATCGCCCTCCCTAAACTCCCGTACCTGCCTGTGTATCTCTCTTACAGTCACATCGCCATCTTCCTTGGGTTACATTGAGCTGCGTCCTTGGGCTTCCACAGGGAAGAATATCGCTTCCTTTCCTGCTATTGTGGCCTCAGATGTCCCATGCAGTTCTAGTGTTCTAACTGGGAATTTTCTCATTTCCAGCAGATCCGACCAGACAATGCAAGGTTACACATCCCAGCTTTGTTTTCCATAGACTCAACCAATAGTTGAATGAACTCAGCTCCTGTTCATTCATGCTACCTACAAGTCACTGGACTTGTGGGCTAAAATGCTATCTAGGTAATACTATCACTCCAAAGTGTGTGCCTGTGTGTTCTCACCCATAATATGTCTTCATTCACACAGAAAGAGCCAAAAAAGGCTTGTCCCCATTCATCTTGTCCCCACCCCTTGTTCCAGCTAAGCTATTTTCTAAACTAAGTACTCCCCCTTCTCTGGCACAATATTCTTGCTTACCCACTATCCCTATAACCACCCTGATATGGAAGGATAAGACAGCCATCAAACTCCCCCTCCCACCCTGGTTAAGATTTCACAAAAATAGTCATCATCATTATACTACTCACTGCTTCCCCACAGTTCAAGAGATTTCCCCGGGTTTCCCCAGATTAAATCTGCCCCCTCTTCTTACTCAACCCCTCACTTTTGGGGAGCCTTACTACTAATCCTAGATTGCACTGCTGCCGTTCACAGCTACAACTCACCTGCTGTGCCTCTACCTGGGAACGTGCCATTTCTTCAGCAGTTCTCTGTGCCACGTGCCCACTGGAAGATGCTTCCATTCGGATGCTTTCAGCCCACACTTTTCCTCCTACCTCCAGCTTCCATCTCAATCCTTCCCCATCATTTTATCTCTTTCAAGGCTTCTGTGGTGGGTTGTCTCAGAATAATACTAGGAGGAAGCAAGTGAAGAAATACTGTCTCCCTTTTAAAAAGGGAGAGAGAGAGAAAAGAATGGTGGGGAAAAACTGGAATTGTAGAAGCCCAAATTCAAGAGACTCTTGCTCTTCAGTCTAGCAACAAAGTTCTTAGAGATGTCTTCAGAACTGTATGCACTGGGATGCCTTGTTTTGGAAGAAATGCCCAAAGGTCTTGATTCTAGTTGGTACCTTTGCTACAAGGATTTTTATCAAGGGGGTGGGGGGGAAGAGGATAACTGTTCAAAGCTCTCTGGACAGCTTTTTACTTTCCCCATCAAAAACCATGGGTCTTCCAAACTCTTCTTTTTTCTTTTTCCAACACTTTATTTGGAAAACCTATCAAGCCCACCTAACATCCACTAGAGGAGCAAATTAACATCCATATTCCATTGTAACATTTGCCATAGCTCTTTATTTATATAAGTATTAATTTTTTTAACTCTTGAAACTTTTGAGAGTAACTTACTCTCAGATTATGAAATTTTACCTTCAAATATTTCCTTATGCAACCTAAAGAATAACACAGTTTTGCTATATAAGCATGACACAATGATTGAATTCAGGACATTTAACAGTGGTATGTAATTTTCTGATATATGGTCCATATTAAAAAATTCTCCCCTTATTCCAACTCAGTCCTTTATAGCTTTTTTCCTTTTTAAATCAGGATCCAGTCCAAGATCTCACATTCTATCAATTTGTCTAGAGACAAACTCTTCTTTAAAAGCATTTTAAATTCTGAAAATGCAAGTCATTGCTAAAGAAGCAGTGACTGTTTACTGAAGCTAGTACAGTCACTCATGTGAGATGTATTAAATTAATGACACGAATTATATTTTTATGAGACTTAGACACACTTAAATTCATGAAGCAAATTATATTTTTATGAGCTATAGCTCACATACTGAACCCATCAGGCATTCAAAACAGCCTATTTGTCCCTGTTTAGCAGTACTTTTATAAAGGAAGCAGTTTAATGAACTAGGAAGACTGTGTTTAGTTGTAAAAGTCAGGTCTCTCTGCCAGAAACTAGCCATGTGACTTTGACATATTACCTCTCTTACCAGACCTCCCTCCTCTCACCTGTGGACTGAGGCATCTAGGAACCAACACGAATGGGAAGAACATCATGTGTGGGGTCAGAGAAGCTGCAGCCAACTGACTCCAGAACTTCGGGGCAGCCCTTTGCCTTTCTGAGTCTTGGTTTTCTTGTCTGTAAAATCAGCGGTCCCCAACATTTTTGGCACCAAGGAGTAGTTTTGTGGAAGACAGTTGTTCCATGGATTTGATTCAAGCACATTACATTTATTTTGCATTTATTTCTATTGTTATTTACTAATATTTATTTATATTATTACATCAGCTCCACCTCAAATCATCAGGCATTAGATCCTAAAAGTCGGGGATCCCTGTGTAAAATGGAGTCACTGGATTACAGACCCCTAAGTGTCCCTCCCATTCAGAAGTCAGTTTGTGCTTCAAACCAACATTAACAGGAGGTAAAGCCCTGACTGCTGAAGCCAACTCTGGGAAAACTTGGAAATCAAAATCCACACTCTGCTTTCAACAATTTTTCCCACAGAGGAACAGGGAGGTAATAGCAGCAGCAAAGCAGATAAAAGACAGCCAGAGACGAGGAAGAAGGGCAAATATCTATGACTTCAGCTAACAAAGGGGAGTTTTAGCATCAGGAACTCCTGCCAGGTTGAGCAACTAGGATCTGAATGGCACAATTTTCTTATGTCTTGATTCTCCACTGTGAGTTCCTTCAGAGTTTATATTCTGTTTTTCAAAGGTTCCTAGAAACAAAATTGATTGAAAAAGTAATTGTCTCTTTGGGCTTCCCCGGCAGCTCAGTGGTAAAGAATCCGCCGCCAGT
>NW_011494955.1:6320483-6321383 GCF_000754665.1 Bison bison bison
TGGGAAGATCCCCTGGAGGAGGGCGTGGCAACCCACTCCACTATTCTTGTTGGGAAAAATCCCATGGACGGAGGAGCCTGGGGGGCTATAGTCCATGAGGTCACCAAGAGTCGGACACAACTAAAGCGACAGAACAAGCGTATCTCTTTGAAATAACATTTCACTAAGGCATAATCTATTATGTATAAAGTAAGCTACAGGGATGTGGGGAATATAGCCAATATTTTATCATACTATAAATTCAATATAACCTTTAAAAGTTGTGAATCACTGTATTATACACCTATAACATATAATATTGCAAAGCAACTATGCTTCAATAAGAAATAAAAACACTACTGATAGTTCATTTTAAAAGAAGGCAACAAATAGCATTTCACCACCTCCAAATTCTGACTCTAGCAGCTAAAATTCCAGTCTACTGCTTCTCCTTTTACTCTTTCTCTCTCCTTGATGTCAGAGCTCACCAGCAGACCCGGGAGCAGGTGGAGAACTTGACCTCTTCTTCTAGGACTCCACATTAGCCATAAAACTTCTTCTCAAAGATTTTGAGAAAAATATAATTAATTAATTTAAAAATGTTTTAGATTCTGAGACAAGTCTGTCTGAAATTTGGAGTCCCCGAGATGTAAAATCTCCAGAATCTTTCTCTTTTGGGGGAGGTAAGTACGTCATGAGAAACGCTGGGCTGGAAGAAGCACAAGCTGGAATCAAGATTGCCGGGAGAAATATCTGTAACCTCAGATATGCAGATGACACCATCCTTATGGCAGAAAGTGAAGAGGAACTAAAAAGCCTCTTGATGAAAGTGAAAGAGGAGAGTGAAAAAGTTGGCTTAAAGCTCAACATTCAGAAAACGAAGATCATGGCATCTGGTCCCATCACTTCATGGGAAATAGA
>NW_011494955.1:6321483-6323688 GCF_000754665.1 Bison bison bison
ATTTTTCTGGGCTCCAAAATCACTGCAGATGGTGACTGCAGCCATGAAATTAAAAGACGCTTACTCCTTGGAAGGAAAGTTATGACCAACCTAGATAGCATATTCAAAAGCAAAGACATTACTTTGCCAACAAAGGTCCGTCTAGTCAAGGCTATGGTTTTTCCTGTGGTCATGTATGGATGTGAGAGTTGGACTGTGAAGAAGGCTGAGTGCCGAAGAATTGATGCTTTTGAACTGTGGTGTTGGAGAAGACTCTTGAGAGTCCCTTGGACTGCAAGGAGATCCAACCAGTCCATTCTGAAGGAGATCAGCCCTGGGATTTCTTTGGAAGGAATGATGCTAAAGCTGAAACTCCAGTACTTCGGCCACCTCATTCGAAGAGTTGACTCATTGGAAAAGACTCTGATGCTGGGAGGGATTGGGGGCAGGAGGAGAAGGGGACGACAGAGGATGAGATGGCTGGATGGCGTCACCGACTCGAGGGACATGAGTCTGAGTGAACTCCGGGAGTTGGTGATGGACAGGGAGGCCTGGCGTGCTGTGATTCATGGGGTCGCAAAGAGTCAGACACGACTGAGCGACTGAACTGAATTGAACCGAAGAATATCTTTGCTCTTTTTGGCACTTCCCTGACACCCTGATTGTTTAGGTTTGCATCTTTGGAGTGAGGGTGGATTGTGGGAGAGTCTGTATGGAGCCCAACTTCCCCACCAGCCCTCCACATCAGCACCTCAACTGACTCTTAAACACTAAAGTGTAAGATGCTGAGGGTTTCCTGGGCTCCATTTTCCAGGGTGGGCCCCACACAGCCACACCCTCAGTTCAGGGCCCATCCTCTGAGACCTGTTACTATAGCCATGGTTCACTGTCCATACATTGGGTACCCCCAGAGGGCCAGGACAGTGTCTGTAGTTCAATCTGTAGGTTTAACTCGATGCCATTTCTCTGGTTAAAAAAAAAGAATGTGCGGATACTAAGTTGCTTTAGTCGTGTCCATCTCGGTGCGACCTCACGGACTGTACCCCACCAGGCTCCTCTGTCCATGGGATTCTCCAAGCAAGAGTACTGGAGTGAGTTGCCATGCCCTCCTCCAGGGGATTTTCCCAACTCAGAGACAGAATCCACGCCATTCACTCTGAAACAGAAATAACGTTTCTCTGGTAAGAAAAAGAGATGACAGTGTCAGACTTTTGTGCTGGGATATTGAGGAAATGTTGTCTAGGCAAGTCCCTGGAGGCGCATCATTGCCAACATTTTCCCTTGCCCTGTTCTGTGCAGATACTGAGCAATCACAAATCCTCCTGTCCGTGAGCAGCAGAGAGGAGTGTCAAGTGTGGCCAAGTACATCTCCCTGGAGGCCCCCTCCCTCTTGGGCAGCAGATGCAGCATCCGGAGTTACGTCCCTTGGAGGGGACAGGAGTAGTTTGTCACTTCGTTTAGCCTCCTCGGCAGGATCTTAAATATCTCCCATCCCACAGCACTTTGTCCTTCATGGGATGTTGTTTCCGTTCCTGGTCTCCAATCTGCTAACAGTTCTATGTGATGAGAATTATTACAGAGGGGAAAACAGAGGCATGGGAGGGTCTGCTGTAATGACACACAGCTTGTGCCCAGGAAACGTTTTGTTTTGTTCATCACTGGGATCCCAGCATCTCTCCAGATACCAGAGGATCCAGGTCAGTGCCCCTCCTCCTGCTCATGTCAGATTCCCCTTTGCTGGAAAGCTTTTGCTGATCCATCCCAGGGGTGCTACTCCCCCTAACGCTGTGCCCCTTCACTCTGTCACACCTGTGCTCTTGTTTCCCCATATCCATCTGGTTTCTTAGATCACCGACTCAAGTGCTCAAGCCATGTTTGTGGGTCTTCAGCCCACAAACTCCCAAGCTGGCATATTAAACTGGAGCCATGGAGCTGTCCATGGCTGGGCTCCAGACAGTTCTGGCAAAACTGGCTGCTTGCCTGGGACTGTGAAGTTTCACTGAGGAGACAGAGCACAGACATAGAGAGCTCTCCCAGATTCTCATCAGGGCCCATGACCCAAATATCTCATGCATCACTATCCTGAACTGATCTCGCCTCCTTGTATCATGAACCAGCCCCAGGCCTGACTCCCAGAACCGGCTTCGGCACACTGTTTCCTCAAATGTGCCAGCTGACTCATCTCTCTCAGGCCATTGCTTCCCAACTGTGCATGGAGGCCACGAG
>NW_011494955.1:6323788-6373746 GCF_000754665.1 Bison bison bison
AGAAGAGGACTTTGCTGTGTCGGGATGCTCAGGGTTTCTGCTCACACCCAAGAAGGTGGAGATGCTGGGCGGGGAGCACAGAGGAGAGGAGGGCTGCTATGGGTGTAGACAGTCAGGGGGAGAGGGAGTATGATAGATTATCAGACAGAGTGTGAGAAACAAGGGTGGTCCCCTGCCCCCTCTTATGTTCCAGGAAGTCTATGTGTCACCAGCTAGAAAGGACAGAATAGCTTGGCATCCTTCCCCTCTATACAAAGTGTGGATTCAGCCCACAGCCCCCATCACACATCACTGCAGGAGACAGCAGGGAGCTGCCAAGGTCTCTGTAAGAACAAGTTTCAGGGGCCCTCCTGTTTCTCTCTTTGAGTACAGAGGCTCAGGGGGGCTCAACATTGAGCCCAGATGTGCCTTGACAAAAAGGGCTAGTGAGAGGCCCGTTCACTCCTGCCTGGTCCCTGGGAGCCCTGCTCCTGGGGCCATGGGAAGTGAGGAGTGAATCAAAGATGCCATTTGGGAAGTTGTCACCAGCACTGTACTGGAGTCACCAAACTCCCTAGTGTTGGTCTTAGCAGTGGTGGGAAACCTGGGAGCTAGAGAGTGTCCGAGAGGCTGGAGGGTCATCCAGGGGCAGACACTGGGCTGGGCCTGAAGCCCCTGGGAGGAGCAGCACAGAGCAGTAGAGAAGCGGGAGGGGTAAGTAGCCTGTCCGGCTTTTGATCTGTGTTGTTGAAGCAGCGCCAGGCTGTCTGCACAGTATTTTAACAGTTTCCACACCCTTGGGGGTTGATCTCTTCCTCACCAGTCATCCTCCTCCTGTATTTCCCACCTCCACTTCCCTTCTGCCCAGATCAGCAGCTGGGAGATGGAGCTTAGCTGGATCACAGGATTATTCTGTACCTTCCTGATCCTTGTTCCTGCAAGAGGTTCCTTCAGTCCCTCCCCTCCGCAGGACCCTGGTGCACCTCTGGTGTCCTAACCTTTGTGGGGCAATGGCTTCCCCAGCAACAAGTTGAAGACCATCGTATTCCAATGGGCTTGTTGCTGAGATGATCCTAGAAAAGCAAACTCTGCCTTTGCCCTAAAGCTCAGACAACCATCTGCCCAGGGATTGAGCAAGTCTCCACCAGGGAGCCAGAGGAAGGAATAACACCGGGCAGCAGAAGGGGGAAGGTCTAGGTTATCCTGATGATGAGGCTGGTGGGAGATGCCAGGTGAGGTTTCCTCACTGGTGTTTTAGCAGCAGCACTCAGCTCTCTCTCTGGCATTGAGAGGAGCACTTCCCCAGTGCCGGGCAGACCAGGGCCCTCAAAGGAGAGAGGAGGGCTCCTCATTATCTTCTGTGCAGATCCTCGTGGGAAAGTGTGAAAAGGGAGCTCCTGAGGCTGGGCCGAGGCTGGGCCAAGCCTGAGCCACCTTGTTCTCACCAGGTGGTCCAAACACAGGCTTCCAGACACTGGGTCTGTGGGGTTCCTTCCTGTCTCTCAGATCTTCTCCTTGACTTCTGTCTCAGCATGAAAGTGACCACGTTATCCCAAGAGAAAAGAATCCCCCTCCGTTGAGGGGGAGGAAAGCTCGAATGCTAAAGCACCCTTGAAGGTGACTCTGTGTCCTGGGTGAGGAAACGGATTTGTGTCCCACACCTGGATTGAATCCCAACCCTAATGCCTATTAGCTTCTCGACCTTAGAAGGATTACCTATCTGTTCATGGCCTCTAGTTCCTCATCTGTACAGTGGGCATAATAGTACCATTTACTTCAGAGAGTTGATATAAAAGTAAATAAAATAATTGGGATGAAATATTAAAATAAATAACACATGTAGCACTTGGCACAATTTCCAGCAGAAAGCAAATGTTTCTACTTTCTTACTGTCTATAGGAGTGGCTAAAAATGGCTAGAAATTCCAACACTGTGGTAATAAAATAGAAATGTTACTTTGTAGGCTGCATCTTGCCACCTGACCGTGCAGGCATACCTGAGTCTCACGAGCCCACCTCCCAAGCCCTAGTCCCTGGAGGTCCCAGTTGGTGGTCAGCTCAGTCCTGCCTGGGTGTTAACCTGCCACTCACTGCAGAGCTAGTGGTAATGGTGCTAAGACATAATCCTTCCCTCCAATAGGTGAGTGTTTCTTTTATATAATCCTGTTGGGGGATTTTTGTTTTGTTTTGTTTTGGCTTCACCATGTGATATGTGGAACTTCCCTGACCAGGGATCAAACCCCTGCCCCCTGCAATGGAAATGCAGAGTCTTAACCACTAGACCACTAGGGAAGTCCGAATGAGTATTTCTTTTAAAAGGAAGACTCTTGAATGCATCAAGACCTAAAGAATGAAGCTATAGAGAAGAATGAGAGGCAGGACTCCCCTTGTCCCCAGGGAAGCTGCCCCTCCCAGGTCCCCCAGATGCACTGCTGCTTATGCCCCACCCCCACTCCAGCCCCTTCTCCAGAGAGAACAACAGTGGAAGGGATGTCAGAGCACCCTCGCAGATATCACTTCATCTCGACCATTTCTAGCCACCCGTTTCACACATGAGCAAAGTGAGCCTCTAAGATATTGCTGAGATCTGCCTGTGGTCACAAGACGAGTCACATGGCAGACCCAGGACTTGCACCAGCGTCTTCAGGTTCCACAGCCTTCTGTGAGCCCCACTTCTGCCCACCCCACCCTCTTCTCCCTGATCTCCGCTCCCCACACGGAGCTTTCCTGGCACTGCTCTGCCCTTCTGCAAGGCACTCCAGCCCATTCTAGTGTCTATACTACTAACAGCTAGAAGCATGTCAGAGACCACCTGATGGTAACTTCCTTCCCTTTTAAGATGAAGAAACTGAGTTCAATGACTCGTCAAGCCCGCGTGACTAAGGAGTGCCAGAGCCATCTCTGCCACCCAGCCACCCGACCCCTGACAGCATGGGAGTTCAGAGCCAGAAATGTGCCCAGAAAGACCAACACCAGGGGCTTAATAAATAGCCCCACCCCAAAAGCTGTTACCCACAATGACGAAAAATATGAAATAAATAGGAGCAGTGTCCTTCCTAAGCTGCTAAATCTTCCACTGCAAAGATTCCCCCAGGCTGTTAAGGCCTCAGACTGACTGCTCCTTCTACTCATTTGTCTGTGGGAAGGGGCTAATGATTTGCGTCCAGAGTCAAGATAATCCAGCCCTTGCTCCATCAGACCCTCAATAACCACAGGCTGGTAATTGTCCCACCGTGGTGTGGACTGGCTTCTTCCCCTGGTCCTGCCAGGTGCACACCTCTCCACGGTGGCACGGGGCAAGTCACAAGTGACAATGAGGTAGCAGAGGCTCCTGCCACACCCCCTTGTCTCAAAGCCTCACCATGGCAATGTGTTTATGTACCATAAGGCCAAGAGAGATCACTGAAGAGAAGGCAGCCAAAAACAGGGCACTCCCCTGGAGCCCATAGGGGTTTCTCTAATCCCAAACACATCTTTGCAGTTAACAGAGTGTGAATTGGAGACACTCAAATGTTAACCTGTTGATTGGAGTGATTTCAACTACAGGACCATCCCCTGCTTCCCTCAGGGACATAGAGTTGGTGCACTATATGTCCTTTCCACGTGCCCAGAACGTTCTTCAAGCTCACTAGGTGTAGAACAAAAGGAAATCAACTGTGCTGACAACAGGAGAAATTAAAGCTGACACCAAAAGGGACTAATCAACAGCCTCATTGCACACAGAGTAGAGAGGAGGAGAATAGGAATGTATAGGTTGTTGGATCCAGAAAGCTAAACCAGGGAACTGCCCCCACCCTTGACACACCCCTCTCACCTTCCAAATAGTTGAGGTTAATTAAGGACCTATAACTTAGAGGATGGGGCAAGAACAGCCTCACCTCAATCCTTGTCTCATGCACACCCTGCCATGAACCATCCAAGATCAAGGACTGAACTTCAGTGTCTTCTTAACTGAACAAAGATGTTCTCCAGATCACCTGTCAGATCAGCTCAGACCAAGACCAAACTTTTATACTCTTTAAACAGTTGGTCAAAATATTTTAGAAGTTGACTCTGAAACTTAGGGAAGAAAAAGAAAGGAAATTGAATATGGAGTCTTGGGAAGGTGATAGGGAAACAAGGAATGAGTCTCAAGGTTGGAAGTGGTTCCAACCAGGGTTTGACTCTTCTGAAGCACGCCTGCCTGGAGAAAGGCCAGTCTACTCAAGTATGTCCAGTGGAGGTTAACTCATCATCACAGGACAGCCCCTACCACCATCAGACAACTGGACCTCAGTGAATGTCCTTCAGAGTGACTTTTATCACTTCCAAGCAAGAACAGCCCTGACTTTCTACTCTGCAACAGTGGTGTGGTCCATCTTCAGTGAGAGTGACCTTCACACACACACACCTTCAGTCACCTTTGATTAAGTCTCTTCTCTGCCCCTGTTCTTGCCCCTGAGCTCACACTAGCTCTTCGGTGGGTCATTTGGGCTTTCCAAATGCTCATGAGTGAATCAACACCCAAGTTCAGTCACTCAGAAGTGTCCAACTCTTTGAGACCCCATGAACTGCAGCACACCAGGCTTACCTGTCCATCATCAACATCCAGAGCTTGCTCAAACTCATGCCCATCTAGTTGGTGATGCCATCCAACCACCTCACCATCTGTTGTCCCCTTCTCCTTCTGCTTTCAATCTTTCCCAGCATCAGGGTCTTTTCTAAAGAGAGAGAACATCCTCCCACCAGAGATCTCTGTACCAAAAAGGGTTTAGCTAGTTCTTTATGTCTTTACAACCAACAAAATAGAACCAAGGCAAAAAACTTTCTATTATTTTTATTCTGTTATTATTCCCAAGAAGCTTTCTGAAACACTCCAATTACATACTCTTCACTCCCACTGCCCCTGGGAGCTGCTGCTTTGGGGTAAGCAGCACAGGTTCCAGCACTGTGTGTAAAGGAGCCTTCGTGCCAGCAGAGGACACTCCAGGCTGTCAGGACAGAACTAACAGAGCCTATTGACAAATTGGAAACAGGGCGTGAGCAGCAGGGAGGGGGGGGGATAACTCTAGGTGAACCTGGGCAGGTCACAAGTTAACTGAGATGGCGCCATTTCTCTGATAATGGGCTGGCAGGGAGTGCCGCGTTCCCTGCAGCAGGTATGGGAGGGGCAAGCACAGTGACGCATAACATCCCGGGGCAGCTTCTGCATCCATTCTTCCAAGAAACAACCACAAACGGCTAGCACCACCCAGATGTCTCTCGGGCATCTTTACTTTCCCTCAAGGAAGCAACTTTATAGACCTCTTCTCTGACCTCCAATTGTAGTCAGCCTGTCAGCCATGCCCTCTTCACAAGGAGAGGGGCTTGCAGTGTCCCCTTCATCCCTTGGTGGTGGTGGTGTAATCACTAAGTCATGTCCAACTCTTGTGACCCCATAGACCGTAGCCCGCCAGGCTCCTCTGTCCATGGGATTCTCCAGGAGTAGGTTGCCATTTCCTTCTCCAGGGCATCTTCTTGACCCAGGAATTGAACCCAGATCTCCACTGCAGGCAGATTCTTTACCAACTGAGCTACAAGGGAAGCCCTGCCCAAATCCCATCCATATTTCTAAGGTCCTCTCAACTTGTAGCTTCCTCAGGAACCTTCCACTCACACTTGACTCTTCTTCCTAAAATGTGCTTGTCATGGTTTCCATGACACCATGCTCTCTTGCTTCTTCCATACACAATGACTGCTCCTTTAGGCTCTTTTCTGATTTCTCCTTCTTACTCTGGTCCTTAAGCAGAGTGGTCTTGAGATTCTATTCTTGAATCTTCTCTCTCACTCTCAAGAGAATAAATTTCTTTAATATCAAATGAAATAGATATTAATAAAAAAAAAAACAGTTACACAATTCAGGGGTCCATATAAGATATTCTGAGATGGAGATAAGGCCTTTCCACAATCCCTCCTCCTCAACACACAGAGAAAGAGAGGGGGAGAGAGAGAGTACAGTTGATAATATGTGCCTCATATTCTCCCCTGGATGCTCTAAAAACATCCCCATTCCCAAAATGCTCTAAAGTGGCAGTATGAACATAGGGATCTTTTGGAAATCTGTGGAGACAGTTTTTTGCTTGTCACTGTGGTATGGGGCAGGGGGGAGAGGGGGACGCATTTAGTGATTTAATAAGTATGACCCAGCATGATCCTATGCTGGACCTCCTGAATAGCTTCTGAATGCTCCACCTTTTATAATGGTTCAGTTCAGAACCCAACCCATGTCGCATATACAGACACAGAGGCTATGCTCAGTTTGCAGATACACTGAGTTGTTGAGGAATGCTGCTGCTGCGTAAATCAAGAGAAGTCTGTATTTCCCCCTCATTAGGAAACTTATGGGAGTTTTCACCTTTTTTGGAATACTGTGTCATCAAAGGCATTTAGATTGTACATGACCACGCCTGCATTTGTAGCTGGTTGAACACATGGTGATTCTACTAACAGAGCCCTGCCTGAGAATATACAAAGTGAAGTATATAGGGTATTAATACCAGGTTTTTTTTTTCAATTTGTGTCTCCTTTATATTGCAGTTAAAATGTTGTGTTGATTTGTTTTAATTGTGTACAATTGTAAGATATACTATCTAAGTTTTTCTTAGCACAGTAAAAGGGTGATATTTTATTTTTGTTATAAAAACAGAGAGCAATGAGACTGAAACCCTTAGAATAGCTAGTCTAAACAAAGAATATTCTTTTTCAAAATAAACTTTCAGCAATGTCACAAAGTTCCTATTAAGATTTCCATGCATGTTTTTGATAGAACAGAGCATAGAACTATGAGACTTCCCCTTAGTTCCTCCAAGGGACCAACAGAAGATCCCCATTTCAGTTAAGACTGTTCTGTTATGGTTTCTAAAATTTAACGCAAAACCATGGGCTCTGGTTCAAGGCCACCTTTTGGAATTCTTTCTTCCAAGGCCTAATGGACAGTCCCTTGTGAAGGCTAGTGGAGACCCTACCCCATGGAAGGAGTAGGGTGGCAGAATTGAGCTAAGCTGAACTAGGATCTGAGAGGCTGTAGGAATTGTTGCTGGATTCTATTGTTTTCTCAGAGGTGTTAGACAGTTGTCTTAGGCCTAGGAGTGTGGGAGAGGAAGGAATTACTGTGTGAGGAGGAAGGAAGGAGGAAAGTCCTTTCTTCTCTAGAGTTAGATGACCCTCTGAACTCTATTAGAGAGGTGGCTGTATAACAGCCACACAGTTATGGAAAGAAACTTGGACCAGTTATGAAAGGAAGTCTCCATCCACTGACCTAAAGCCTGCAACACTGTGACTATTCAAGGAAGAATAATAGCCCAAGGGAAGCCCCAAGGCTCCATCAGCCAATGGACAGAGGGAAGGACTCTGTTCTTCCAGCTGAAACACTAGGAGCCAAAATACATGTATCCAGACCCAGGGAGAGGAGGTGTGTACAGATATCTCTGCTGCTAAGTCACTTCAGTTGTGTTCAACTCTGTGCAACTCCATAGACGGCAGCCCACCAGGCTCCCCCGTCACTGGGATTCTCCAGGCAAGAGCACTGGAGTGGGTTGCCATTTCCTTCTCCAATGCATGAAAGTGAAAAGTGAAAGTGAAGTCGCTCAGTCGTGTCTGACTCTTAGTGACCCCATGGAATGCAGCCCACCAGGCTCCTCAGTCCATGGGATTTTCCAGGCAAGAGTACTGGAGTGGGGTGCCATTGCCTTCTCCGGCAGATATATCTAGGTAAGAGCAAAATGCTGAAAGTGGGTCATCAGATGTGGCACATGAACAGATTCCACAGGACATATGAGAAAGGAGGATAAACACATATGTACATTTTTGCTTGTGTGTGCATGGATACCCAAGGCACTATGGTTGCCACATAGAAAAGGATCTTGATGATGGAAGATAGAATACTTTTTATCACACAGTTGTATTAGTGGGTTTCCCTCCTGAATATTATTACTTGAATTAGCTGCAAGCATCAAATCCACAGTGGACCTACCCAGGGATGAAATAAGGAGTCTAAGATTTTGAGACGTTATCACTAAGATCAGGGGACCTCAGTATCTTTGCTGAATAACTGCTGAGGAATTGTGACTGGTTTTGTGGTCTTTAAGTTTTCTCCATTTTAACCCATTTCTCCCATGTATTTTTGGCTTTCCTACTGGAAGTTCTCTGCAGTTCTCGCTCTATTCCTTCTTCTGAGTTATCTGATGGTTTACTCTAACTTTTAAATTTTGATGACTTCAGTTTATAGCCCTAGTCCCAATAATTACATGAATAGAGGGGAGACACCTCAAAAGAAGTAACTCAGCATTTCTCCCCACCTGCTTGCTGCATTCTCTGTTATTATCCAAACCAGGAACATGGAACCACCCTCTACTCCTCCCTTGGCCTCACCCACCTCCCCAACCCATATCCAACCCATCACCAAGCCCTGATGATTCAATTCCTGACTACCTCTGGAATGCAGCTCCTCATCCTCATTTCTGGCCACTCTGCCACCTCTAAGGACTTGAGCTGAGATGCAAGCCTTGATTGTCTTTTGCCTGCACCTTTGGAATAATCCTCTAACAAGTCATCCTACCTTCAATATGGGCCCCTCCAATTGGGTCTGTGGAGAAGGAAATGGCAACCCACTCCAGTATTCTTGCCTGGAGAATTCCATGGATAGAGGAGTCTGAAGGCTATAATCGATGGGTTTGCAAAGAATTGGGCACAACTGAGCAACTATCACTCACACTCATTCAATCTGGTCTGAGTGATCCCTCTAAAACACCAATCTAACCATGTCACTCAATCATTAAATCCCTTTATTGTCTCTTCCTTATCTGTCACATCTTCTCCCCCAAAAAATATCTTTAAAAAATGACACTTCCACAAGTAGATCATCCATTGGCAGATCAAATTTCTTAGGGTAAACTCATGAAATCAATCCTGAATATTCATTGGAAGGACTGATGCTGAACCTGAAGCTCCAATACTTTGGCCACCTGATGTGAAGAGACCAGTCATTGGAAAAGACCCTGATGCTCGGAAAGATTGAGGACAGAAGGAGAAGGGGACGACAGAGGACAAGTTGGGTGGCTGGCATCACTGACTCAATGGATGTGTTTGAGCAAACTCCAGGAGACAGTGAAGGTCTCAGGAAGCCTGGTGTGCTGCAGTTCATGGGGTCACAAAGAGTCTGACACAATTTAGCAACTGAACAACAAAAATACTCAAGTACATGATAAACTGTGGTTCATGCTCAGTTCTTACAAGTAGCATAATGTAACCTCTTTTCTTCCCTTAGTAGGTTGTAATAAGCCGGTAGATCCCCAAACCCCATCTGAGAACTTCTGACCCCACCGTCTAGATCCTAGACTCTATTGAATGAGTACAAGGCCTTTCTTGATTGAATCTAACTCTTCACCCTCATTTATTGTCAGTAGTCTTATGATCCTTCAGATGTTCAATTATTTCAAGCAATTTTACTCTTTCTTGTCCTTGTCTTTGCTTGTACTCCTTCTACCCGGAGTGTCCTCTACCTTAAATGTCATTGTCTGTCTTGACCTTCCTTGTCTGCCTGAAAAATTCCTGTTTATCCTCTAAAACCCTGCCAGGCATCACTTGTTATCACTCTCACTTCTGTATGTACCATTTCCATACCTTGTGTGTGCTTCTATCATTGCGTGGGTTGTGTGCATCATAATGACACGCTGGCATACTTCTTATCACCCAAGCCTTTGAGGGCAAGAATCACGTCTCACTCATCAGAGTATTTCCAATGTTTGACTTGTCCCTGACATACAGTATGTGTGCAGGAACTATTTGTTGAACTGATCAGAATCTAGATTTTTTCCTTTGCTGTCCTTCTAGTATTAATGCATTTGAGTGCTTGACCATACTCATTTTAGTTCTTTCAGTTCAGTTCAGTTCAGTTCAGTTCAGTTCAGTTCATTTGCTCAGTCATGTTCGACTCTTTGCAACCCCATGGACTGCAGCATGCCTTTCTTCCCTGTCCATCACCAACTCCCGGAGCTTGCTCAAACTCAGGTCCATCGAGTCGGTGATGCCGTCAAACCATCTCATCTAATTCTTTATTATATACTAACAGAGAGATTTCATATAGTCCTGTGACCTTAAAACTTCTGATAAGTTTCACCGTAAATTGTAGTGGTTTCTGCTTCATGTCTGAACTTACCAAGAAAACCTAGGTTCAAAAGAAACAAGCAAGGGTATTTCCAATACTGACGTATGACTAAAGAAACTTGTATCTCAGAAAGAGATTAGGAAGTGTGTGCCAGAGTGCCAGAATACATCACTATTCACTCAACAGTGTCCCCAGAACTGTATCTGGTAATTTCAGAGGTCTGTTCTCCCATGGAGGAGAGGAAGCCAGCTCCCTCAAGGCCTTCCAACTCCCACTGTTCTAAATCCACAAGTACCAAGCCACCCCTTGTGACTAATTTAGTCTCCCAGGCATCTTGATAACAGGGTGGGGTGGCTCTGGTATTTCAGCCACTGAAAATACAGGTTTCCCACAAGCTAATACATAGATATCCTGGTTCATGTTTCCATCTCTTATATGTTTGGCCTATAAATACTAGGCCTCAGAACTAGATTCAACTTGGGTTCACTAACAAAACCAATGTTTTGTCCCTACAAGCTATCACTGTGTCACAGTGACCTTGTCAAGATACTTCTCCCCTTGGTGGCCCTGACAACCAACCATGTTCTTCTACTCTTTCGTCACTCCCTTTTAATTTCATTTAAATACTGTTTGACAAGCTCACAGTTCACAAAGCATTTCTATATTGTATATCTTATCCTCTTGATGTCTAGAGGCAAATGTTTTCACCCCCACTTCATCTACAAGACTCCTGAGGCTTGTAGAATGATCAAGTGACTTGTCCAAGGATCCACCTGTCCAGTAAGCTGTGGATTATCTTCCTTTGTCTGCCCCATAAATACCACAGTGGATTAAACCCAGGTTCTCTGAATCAAAGTTCTTTGCTCTTTCTATCCATCATAAAGCCTTCCTGACTCTCACATCAGTCAGACAGGAAGCAGCTCTGATGGAGAGGTGACCAGGAAGAAGGGATAGAGTTCACTGATAGACACTTAAATGATACTCATGTTGACCTATGCCCTCTTTATTCCCTTCAGCCCTCGCTAACACAGGAGCTAGAAACATTTTTCCTAATAGGAACCTAAGAAAGTTGATCCTCAGAAAACTGACAGACTTTTTCATGATTTCTTTTTTTTTCAGCTTTTGCTAGGAAGCTGATATTCCTTAGAACAAACATCTACTGGGTTATGTGGAGGCCAATAAGCAAGGTTACAACAACCTTGCTCATCACCTTACAACAATCACCATTATCACCTTCACCACCATTATCATTAAAACTCACTGAGGGCTTATTATATGCTAAGCCACGTTCATTCATCATCTCATTCTGTTCTCACAGTAATTTCCATGAGGAAGGCATTATTATCTCCATTTTAGAGATAATAAAACTGAGGTGTAGTGGGGTCTTTAAGTTACACATTATCACAGAGTTCGTTAATGGTGGTGGTTCAAACCCAAGAATATCTGATTCCAAACATTCATGCTTCTGGCCACTATGCTATCCCATTGTATTACTTTATAGCAGTGTGGGCTATATATCCACAAATGAACTTCTTACATTAAGCAGAACTTTGAATGGTGGCCTGAAAGAGAGACGAAATGAATGTCTAGTTCTCCATTACCACTCTTGGTTCTTGAACTCCCTATACCTAAGTCTGTATTCTGACTACAGTAGCTGTGGACCCCATGTTACTCACACTCCTCTCATTGTAGCCCAGCGGGACTCTAGCGGGGGGGCCTTCCCATGACAGAACCCTCCCCTAGGTCCTCAGCCTGCCTCTTGTTTGCAGAAAAACTTTAGCCTCCTCCTAGGCTAGCCTCCTAGCCCTTCCCCAGGTTCTAAAGATCAGTTTAGTTAGAGAAGTGAGAAAATGCAGAAACAAAGAAAACAGTCCAGCAAGAGAAAATAAGGCTAGTTTATCCATTAAACAAAGTCAAGGACCTTTAGTTCCTCCTCAAGGACTGTAGATAATACTCTGAGTCATATGCTTTGAACTGTTCTACAAATACTGAAATCCCCACCAAGTGGAAGTTTGACTGTGTGCTGACCACAAGCATGGAGATCCCACATCAGTTGGAACCAAAAGGTTAATGATATTGTCTCCCAATTACGTCACCACCAACCAATCAGAAGAATGTCCACAAGCTGATCACATGCCCTGCAACCCTCTCCCTCAACCTGTCTTTAAGAACCTTTCCCTGAGAACTCAAACCAGGGCTCTGGGACAACCTAGAGGGGTGGGAAAAGGTAGGAGGGAGGTTTAAGAGGGAGGGGACATATGTATACCTATGGTTGATACATGCTGATGTATGGCAGAAACCAAAACAACATTGTAAAGCAATTATCCTTCAATTAAAAATAAATTAATTTAAGAAACTCCAAAACATTCCCAATTTTGCTGAGGGAGAGACTGCTTTGAGAAAGATCTCTGATATTCTCCTTACTTGCTGCAAGTAATAAATCCTTCCTTTTCCTGGAAAAAAAAAAAAAGACCTTTCCCAGAAAGCCATCAGAGAGTCTGGACCTTTTGAGCGTTAGTTCCCCAGACTCCTTGTTTGGTACCTACCGTAAACACGGTACTTTCCTTCATCATAACCTGGTGTCAGTACATGGGCTTTACTGCACAAGGGCAAGTGGACCCAAGTTTTCTTTGATAACATCATCACTGGCTATTTCACATAAACAATTGCTTTTCCAATCATACTTTCCCCCCTTTCCAATGCCAGATTTCTCCTTCCCAACCTTCTTGGTTCACTGCCCTTTTCAAAAAAGCCCTCTCAGATGAGTAAAACCTGCTACCCTAGTCTCTATTTCTCATGACACCTTCACCCTCTGGGCAAGAATTTATTCTAGTTAAATGTTGAATGTTTCAAGTTCAGTGTTGTCTGACCAGCGTCCCCACCTCGCTCATGTTCATGTGCCCCAACCCCCCAACACACACACGCCATAGGGCTCCATGGTCTTCTCCCCACAGAACACCCATCCAGGATGGACAGTGCTGTGAACAAAGGAGATGGAGACACAGAGAGGATTTCAAATGCAGTTTATTGCAGCAACACAGGAAACAGGGAGTTTAAGACCTCTCCACAAAAGACAACTGGCTTACACCTTATGTACAAAACCAAAGCAGCACAGAGCTTGCTGTGCGAGTTAGGATACTAAAGCTGTCCCAAGCTTGTGCTCTGTCCATGGCAAAGAAGCCGTGGGTCTGACCAGCTCTCCTCTGGCTGACTTAAGGAGGTGCTTTGAAATGTAATGTGTGTAGCAGTGATTGTTGAAGTGTTTCTTGGGCAGAGTACAGAGCAGGGTCCTAGCTGAGGGACTGAGATTGCCACTGATTTTAAAATTTTCTTTGGAAATCAGAGCAGAAAGGACAGAGCTAGGGAATAGGATAAGCCAGTGTAACTATAGCTTTTTTTCCTCCAGTAAGGCACTCGGAAGCATATTTGGTAGTGATGGAGAGAGAAAGCTAATGGAGGAGAGAGGACCTCTTTATCTGGGCCCTCTGGAATAGCTGGTGGAAACAAACTTCACACTGGAACTGCCACCAGAGGTCTTGGTGCTGGATGCCCGACCTCCAGAGGAGATGAAGCTGCCTCCAGAGCTGCCACCGCCTCCTCCAGAGCCACCTCTACGGCTCCCACTGCTGCCTCCTCCAGAGCCATAGCTGCCACCACCTCTGGAGCCATAGCTGCTGCCACCTCCAGAGCCGTAGCCGCCGCCACCTCCAGAACTGTAGCCGCCGCCACCGGAGCTAAAACCAACACCTCCTCGGCCACCGCCGCCACTGATGCTGGTGTGACTGGTGCTCACAGCTGCAAGAGAACACTTCGTTATCATCAACTCCAACTCCCTTTCCAACTCAGCAAGACCAGCAAGCCCTGCACCCGAGAAGAAGCCCTGAGAAATCAGCTTGTACTTACACACGCTCACGTTCGGGACACACTCTCCAGACATCCTGAAGGAGAAAGAAAAGCACAATACTCATGATGCGAGCTTCACAGACTGCCTCCCCAGGCCCTCTCAGCCATCTTTAAAGAGTCTTCCTACCTGGGAGTCCCCCAGTCTGCTTCATCTGAAACCTAATCCCATTCCCTCTGGCCTCCTGAACTCAGTCAGTTTTCTCAGCATCAGTACTAACAGGGCAAAACCTCCATGTAAATTAGACAAGGTAAATATGCCCACCACATCCAAAGACATTGGCTTTAGGTCAGATGACATTTGAGCCAGCCCAGGTATGGCTCAGACAGTAAAGAGTCTGCCTGAAAGTGGGAGACCCAGGTTCAATCCCTGGGTCAGGAAGATCCCCTGGAGAAGGAAATGGCAACCCACTTCAATACTCTTGCCTAGAAAATCCCATGGACCAAGGAGCCTGGTGGGCCCCAATCCATGGGGTTGCAAAGAGTTGGACATGACTGATGACCAATATACACACACACTCAGGTGAAGAATAAATTGCTCTCTCTCAAAGAGTTCAGAGAGATGCAACAGCCTTCAAAAAAAAAGCTTGGGACTCTGGCTCCCAAAGTGAAACCAAGCCCTTCCTCCTGTGCTGTGTGCTTTTCCTTTCCCCATACCCAGGACAAGTTGCAGTCACGTGATTGCATCTTCAACAGCAACCAGTGTCCAAGGGAGGAAGCACATAAGAAGTGGCCACCTGCCCAGGGTCCCTTCCTCACCTGCTTTCCTCTCCTTCCAGGAGGGTCCTATAGGTGGCAATCTCCACATCCAGGGCCAGCTTGGTGTTCATCAGTTCCTGGTAGTCGCGCAGCAGGCGGGCCATGTCCTCCTTGGCCTTCTGCAGGGCATCCTCCAGCTCATTCAGCTTGTTCTGGGCATCCTTAATGGCGTTCTCACCACGTTGCTCAGCATCACTAATGGCCTGTTGCAGCGAAGAGATCTGGAAAAGGAGAATCCAGCATATTATACACTCTCTGAATACCTAATTCCATCCTGGCCTTTCTGTCTCAGATTGATCTCTCCACCCTTGTAAGGCCAGTACTCTGGCTCCCAGAGAGTTACAGGACCTGCATTCACCTGTCTTGAGATAATACATCACTGTGTCAACTTCCTTAAATAAAGGTGATACAGCAGCCTCTCTGGGCCCTAAGTTGAGACTCTTTCACTGCTACAGACCTGACGTTCTTCCAGATGCCTGCTCTCCTGGTTGCCTTTCCTCTCAGCCACCATTGTTTAAGTCTCACTTTGGGCCATGGGCTAGACCTCTCATGACCACTATATCTATTTCTTTACTAGGTCATTTTCATAAATTTCCCCAAGGAGAACCTAGCGTCATGGCCAAACTCTAGAAACCATAGTCACCAAAGAACTAGAGATAACAATACAACCTTCATATGGACTGTAAGCCTCAAAATTAGGAACACATCCTCCAATAACCTGGACACCCCAACCCATTCCATATAACTGAGTAGTTGAAGGAGGAAGAAAAGTACCTGCTTCTTGACACTGTCAATCTCAGATCTAAGTCTTTGGATCACCCGATTCAACTCAGAAATCTCCACCTTTGTATTTTTCAAGCTGTCTCCATGTTGCCCAGCAGTGATCTGGAGCTCTTCATACTAAATGTGATAGATCAAGTCATTCAGAGGTGGCAGAATGCACCACGACTCATGCACACAAATGTTAGAGAAAAATCACGATAGCAAGAAAAGACATTTTAGGAAAACTGGACAGGCATCGGCCCATTCACCTTGGTCTGGTACAGGGCCTCAGCCTCAGCTTTGCTCCTCTGGGCAATCTCTTCATATTGGGCTTTGACTTCATCAATGATGCTGTTCAGGTCCAGATTGCGGTTGTTGTCCATGGAAAGGATAACATTGGTATCGCTGATATGAGTCTGCATCTGAGACAGCTCCTGCGAGGCATAACAGTTCAGTGACTTACCATGTTAAAACTAAAGAACAACTTGGGACAGGGAGAGGGTTTCAGGAGAAGAAAGGTATCTCTCTGTTCTTCTGAATAGAAGTGGGTTTGGGCTTAAAGGTTCTCCATTTCGGTAAACCTGGTTGAAACTAGAGAACTTACTGCTTGGTAGAGTGTTTTGTAGAAATCAATTTCCTGAAGCAAGTTGTCAAATTTGGCTTGAAGGTCCACCTTGGTGATGTAAGCAGCGTCCACATCCTGGAAGAACCACGAACATCATGAAGTCAGAGTCTTTTCAGGGTGAGTCCCTCTCACCTGCTAGGAGGGGATTTTCCAAGAGGTCTTCTTCACTTCTTTATCCCTAGACTGTCCCACCCCTTGGTATCACAAGTGATCTTGTCTGAGAACTGCCTCCTCACTCCAGGAAGTCCTGAGGGATCTGGAGGAGCAGAGTGTGTGGACAAGTCCAGGTCTGTGATAATTTCAGGCAGGGGGAATCTCTACCTCGGCTGTTCCTCAGGCCCACTAACTAATTCTCCACATTATGACCTCTTTCTGCTTACGTATTGGACATCCTCCACTCTTACTTATTTCAAATGTGATAGGCATCCTACAGAATTGTCTCACCTTCTTGATGCCCACAAACTCATTCTCTGCATTTGTCCGCTTGTTGATCTCATCCTCGTACCTGCAAGGAAATCAGAAGTGAGGAGGAGATTCGGGGAGGTGAGGCCCAACATTTAGCTTTTTAGACTAAAAATGGCATTGCCTGTCATTGTCCTTGCCTGTCATAACCAGCCTAAGACATCTTACCTTCTAAGCAATAAAACCACTGAACTATTACCAGCATCTGAGAAAACTAAGATTTCTGAAAATGCCAAATTGACTTCCCTCTAACCTATGAAAAGGTATTGTTACATGGTATTCGTAGTCTTAGCTTGCTACCTTTCAGAAATATTTTAGAACAAAAGCCAAGAGTAGCCCAGCCAGTAATCCTTACTTTCTCCTATAATCTTCCACCAGATCTTGCATGTTCTTCAATTCTGAATCCAGCCGAGACTGGTCGCTCTTCAGTTGGTCCACAGTCCTTCTAAGACGGCTGATGTACGCCTCAAAGAGGGGCTCTAAGCTGTAGGTCCTAGTGGAGGTATTTATCTGCTGCAGCAGTTCCCATTTTGTTTGAAGCACCTGGTTCTGCTGCTCCAGGAATCTCACCTAAGAACACAGGACGCCATTACCCACTGGTACAGAAATAAGTCCTATGGCCACTGAGTACCAAGGCCTACCACAGAGCCAGGCCCAGCCACTTGGGAAAGAACTTCAATGCTTATTTTCCTAGCCATGGAAGAGGAAAAAAGTAGGAAGATGATGATCAAGTTAGCATCACCTTCATAACAAAACCCAACTCACTGTGAACTCAGTTTCTATGAGATTGAAAATGGCAATTAAAAGTTTCCATTGGAACTTTGGAAGGGAGTAGCTATCCAAATAGCAAAGCACATATAAAATTACTGCAATTATATTTTGAAACAGATACTTGATACTTAAGAGATTTACCTTCCTTTTTTCTTTTTTTTTTTTTTTTAGGTAGAGTACCATAAAAATTGTTTTGCTTTCCTTGAGCAAACATAGTTCAAAAGTATGTTGGGAAAATCCAAAAAGTGAATTCCAAATCTATTGTGTTGACATTATTGATGATCAAGTAAAAAATAATTTACATTCTTTTCTAGAGCAGATACTTGGAAATACAAGCACAAAAAGTTCCCCACCCTGGTCCAGTATGAATGGAAAATCCTCAGGGTGTGGTTCTCCTCTTCCGACAGCAAGAGATGCTTGACCTTGACTTACTGTACACTTTTGGCTACAATATCACCATGTGCTCTGTTTATACTCAAGTAAGTTCCTTTTTATGGTTAGGAAGGCCTTTCCAGAGCTCTGTTTGCATCCTAGAAGGTTGAATTAACCTGATTTCTATTATCTTTATTAAACATCTATGAGGCCAAATTCAGCTCAGGAGTTGAATTTAAAAAAAAAAAAAAGCACTTCATGGTGAGGTCAAATTGACCTTCCTTTATGTGGACCACAGACCTTTTTGCCCAGGAGAGAAGTTAGTCACCAGAATCACTGCAAACATACTTCTAATGTATCTCCTGAAGACGACTCCACAAACTATCCTTTTAACCATCCAACCACAGAAACCTGAGGCTCAAACTCAAACATGCCTGGGCAGGGCCAATCCCACATGGAACAGGAGCAGCTGTCCTGGTGGACTGTGCGGATAGACTCACCTTGTCGATGAAGGAGGCAAACTGGTTGTTGAGGGACTTGATCTGCTCCCTTTCTCGACTCTTTATTTTTTGGATCTCAGGATCAATTTCCACATTGAGGGGTTGCAGAAGGCTCTGGTTGATGGTGACTTCCTGTATGCCACCAGGGCAGACAGGAAAACCGCCCCCACCAAAACCACCTCCGCCAAAACCACCACCCCCAAAGCCACCCCCAATGCCACCAACTCCAAAACCGCCTGCCCCAAAGCCACCACCACCGAAACCGCCACCCCCAAAGCCACCACCGCCATAACCGCCGCCATAACCACCACCGAAACCACCACGTCCACCTCCTCCGGCCACACTAATGGAGATGCTTTTGCTGCCACCAAGGTTAATGAGACTCCGACTTCCAAAACCACCACCAGCACCACCGCCACACACTCCACCAGAAAATCTCCCACCACCTCCGCCGCTGCGGCGCACAGAGCTGCTGGTGGACCTGCGCTGGTAGCTGACCACCCCTGCAGAGCCAGAGCTGAAGCCCCCTCCTCCACCGCCACAACGGTACCCGGACCTGGAGCTAAAGTGTCGGCTCATGTTGACGTGGAGAGAGAAGGAGCCACGTCAAGAGAAAGGAAAGAAGCTAACACTCCTCTACCTGGAGCACAGAGACTTCCCCTTATATACAGGCAGCCAGCTGGGCTTGGCCCTAGAGTCAGCGAGATGCAGCGCCTTTCCAAGGTTTGGCTCGCCTGCAGCCATACAAGATGTTTACGAGCCTCAACATTATGATAAGCGCTACACACCTAGCTCTCAGCATGGCTCTGAAAGTTGCTGCACACGCAAGATCGCTCGTGTGGTAATCTTGTTATCAGGCAGAATCTCTCTCTGAGAGTTTGCGACTTAGGAAAATGGGACCCCACATCTGCCACCTGCTGCTTCCTGGTAGGATTTCATAACCTCCTGTCACAGAGATAGGGAAGTTCCCATTGCTGCCTTGCCCATGGAAGCTGCTCAGCCCATTCTCCTGGAGCCTGGCAGGTGCAGCTCCCCACACTTGAGTCTCAGAAGGAGCTCTTCAGCCCATTTCTGAGATCTCCCCTCCAAACCTCAGAGCTCAGCAAGTGCTGTCTTTAATAAGTGAGAAATTAAAAGAAGCTCTTTTATTAAATATAAACTTTATAGGTGGGCTGCATTAATGTCAGAGAAGTAGGAACTATCGTGGAACAGAATGGGTGGGTGGGTTTGTGCTCTGAAAGGACCAGAAAGGAGATGCTTGTTCTTTTCTAGCTTTCTGGCTTTTCCTTCTCCTCAGAGGTTGACCAGAGCAGGAACAGATCAAGGGCAGAATCAGCAAGGGAAAACAGGTGCACATGGATGGCATGCAAAGACCAGTTGAAAAACTATATGGCGGGAATTCCCTGGTGGTCCAGTGCTGAAAGCACAGGTTTAATCCCTGATCGGAAACTAATATCCTACAAGCCATAGGGTATGGCCAAACACACACACACACACACACACACAAGCATATGGAGAATGAGGTAAACACACAGATGCTATTTCATACATTCATAAAACAAAGGAGTGGCAGTGAGACTTGACGAGCGGTTCAGGACTCACACTAGACTGTAAGAAAAGATGGATGTAGATTTGGAAGAGAGAACAATGATGGAAGTCAGGAAAGCTGGCCTGAGAGGTTTAAATTGCTTCTGGACAACAGTAATGTCAATAGTAATAACATCAATAATAATAATGAGAGTAATTATAATGGCAAGCTAGAGCAAGAATAGCTAATTAATAATAATGTATCAATAACTGACCAGGTACCAGGACTGGTCTACATGTTGTTGTTGTTTAGTTACGAAGTTGTGTCCAACTCTTTTGCACCCCCCGTGTAACCCACCAGGCTCCTCTGTCCATGAGATTTCCCAGGCAAGAAGACTGGAGTAGGTTGCCATTTCCTTCTCCGGGGGTTTTTCCTGACCCAGGGATCAAACCCACATCTCCTGCATTGGCAGGTGGATTCTTTACCACTGAGTCACCAGGGAAGAGCTTTATATATATCAACTTTCAAGAAATGCTTTGAGATAGATGCTACTATGCTACCCATTTTTAAAATGAGTAAACTGAGACACAGAGGTTGACATAGATGGCAGACAGCATGGCTGGGATTGAACAGGGGATGCCAAGCTGCAGTGCACAAGATCCTAACCCACATGTTATATGACAGCACAGAAGCTGAATTCGGGGTGTGCTGCCCACTATGTGTAAAATCAGATAGTCTGGGAAGCCATTCCCTTGCAGAGAGCTCCAAGGGCAGAAGGCCTATTTTATCCCTTTGAGTCCATGGCTCCAGACACGTGCACGTGCTTGGAAAATGTTTCTCCAGTTTACTCTGAAAAGGGGAGACTCAGAATTCAGTAGGGATTTTGCTGCCAGTTCACTTCTGTTGCTCAATCGTGTCTGACTCTTTGCGACCCCATGGACTGCGGCATGCCAGACTTCCCTGTCCATCACCAACTCTCGGGGCTTGCTCAAACTCATGTCCATCGAGTCAGTGATCTGGATTTTGCTGCCATTCAGATGCAAAAGGACCCAGCATGCATTGCAGGGGTCAGGAAACAATCCCCAGGGGCCTTCCTGGAGAGCAGCCCTTGGTTAGTCTTAATGGCCAGTAGTGGCACTGGAATCTGGGAAGACCTGGACCCTACACAGACTTTCATTCTGACACTTCTTAGAAGCCAGGCATGCTCCTCACCCTGGCATGTAAACACAGAGTTGAAGACTCTGTGAGCAGTGGATTCTGACTTCAGCTGGCTTTAAGCTACCCTGAGTGGTATTGATCAGTCATAGACTTAAGTGTGAGGGCTCCACTGGGGAATACCAACTATGCAGGAGGGAGGTTGTCAGTGAAGACCATCTGGTCCCATCACCCTATGGTTATGAACCAGGACACCCTCTCCAGCCTGCTCCTCACCACTGTGCCTTTTCCATCCTCTTTTTCCACAGTTTCTGCCCTACACTCTCCTCCAGAAAGTGCCCCTCACCTCCCCAGTGCTCCCCTTCCCCTAATCTCCATGGCACTGTTGTCTCAGACTCTGTCCCAAAGCTACCATTCTTGAGCTGCTACACCAACCATCTCTTAAGGGAATGAGCAATCCAGATCTTGTCCCTCACTGGGAACGATGGGACTTGGGATGGTCTTGGCAGGGTGATACCTGTTGCCTAATCATCTTTTAACAGGCAATCAAAATCCTTTTAGTTCAGCACACTCCCTCATGAGACATATCACTGCATAATTGATTCCTTCTAGCAGTTTGGAGGGGTGTGCATATGTGTATGTGTGTGTGAGTGTGTGTGTGTTCATTCTTACCTCTGCCAGCCCACAGCTGATGTTTGCAGTGATCCATGCTTCCAACCTCAAACTAAGAAACTGACATAGAGAAGAATCAAAGAGGTGGATAGGCAAACAGTCCATAGACAATTCACAGAACCGCAAAACTTACACTAGCTGCTGCTAGAAGCAACAAGAAGGCATAAAATAACCATCAGCTTATATCTGCACCCTACACCTCACCAAGAACAGACTCAGAAGACACGATTTCCACAAGAGTCCTGAGAACTAGGCAGTCGTGCTGTGTTCAAGCCATTTTGTGAAACACAAAACTGAGACTCAAGAGAGATTCAGCATCTTAAATACTCCAGCTTGGAAAAGACACATCTGGGACTAGAAGCTGAGTTTTCTGGTTCTGATTCAAGTGTTCTTCCTCTGAAACTAGAGAACAGCTCAAGGATGGGCTGGGGGAATTGGTTCCTGTAAATGAGTGGGAAGAGAATCACTCCAAGATGCCACCATCTAACCTGCCTATCAAAAAAGTGAGAAGGCAGACCCAGAGATGTCAAAACATTTTCCCAAGTCATACGGTCAATTCCTGGGAATCCTCCAATTTCTGAATCACTTCCATTCTCTTTTCACTGCTTACTTTTGAGGTCTCCTCAAATGACTAGAAACTGAAATGCTGCCTGGTAACCAAGTGTGTGTCCTACCGAGTCCCTAGGATGGTGATGAGCGTGTGGTGATATTAAAAAGCAAAGATGGGAGAAAGATAATAACCACAAGCCCTCATTTCTGGCTTATTTGCATTCCCTGCATTTATAAAAGTAAAGGAAAGATGCAACCAGAAAGAAACACTAACCCTGACAGGTACCAGTCATGTGGTAGGAGCTACAATTCATTTAAAAATCACAAAAAGTCCATGTGGCAGGAGTTATTAGCCCCATTTTAAAGAAGGGAAATTATATAAATCTGTTGTATAGCACAGGGAGCTCAGCTTGGTGCTCTGTGATGACCTAGACGGGTGGGATGGGGTGGGAAGACAGAGGCTCAAGAGGGAGGAGATACGTGTGTATATACAGCTGAATCACTTTGCTGTACAATAGAAATTAACATAACGTAAAAGTATTATCTTCCAATTTTTTAAAAAAAGACATTTTATGTTCATAAAGATGTGCCCAGGTGGTAACTGACAAGGCCAGCTCATTAGACCCAAGTACATGCCTGCCTTCATCCACCCCATGGGTCTCATCTTGCCATTGGCCTGCCTCTCCACCCGCATCACTTTCAGCTTTACCACCCTCTTACCAGGGCTCACACGTTGACCTTGCCATTCGCTTGTCTTGCCCAGGCCAAATTCTCTTCCCTTTTTCTCTGTAACACTCTATCTTCCAAGCCTACTTCTACTCTTCTCTGAAAGACCTTCAGGTTGCCTTGGCAACTGTCTTCAAACTCCTGCCCGTAGTCAAGATCTCAATTCTTCAGCATCTGGGCCTGAATATCTGTTTTTGGTCTAGCAGGCCTTGAAGACAGATGCCTATATTTCATCTGTTCCACTGAGCAGTGGACAGGCCCACTCCTCCAGGGAGTGTTCCTTGATCACTCAGCTGCTCCACTGGTTTCTTTTCCTAAGCTCAGTTGCTGCCAGATTCAAATGCATATTGATGTATCAGTTGGCTCATTTTCACTTGTGTGCATATGTGTTTGCTGTCTCCCAGTTGCTTTGTAAGCCTTCTGAAAGCAAGACTAAGTCCTCTGTGTCTTTGGGTACCTTCTCAGCCCCGTTCTTTCCCCAGCTTCCCACAGGATTTCCTGTCCCTGAGGGGTACTCCCAACAGTGCCAGACAGAATGCTGGAGCACCTCCAATCCCCAGGATCTTCACACACACTCCCCAGAACTGATCAATGAGATGAGGCTGTCACAGGCAGGCTGAGGGGAGAGGGAGGGGCAGTGTGGTGTTATTTTGAGAGCTTTTCGAGGGATGGGACTGAGAAAAGCGTCAAAGAGAGACATGCAATGACAAGCCACCCAGCCCTGTGGGACTCCACCAGGGACGTGGGAGAAGAAAATTTCAGGGCAGTGGGGAAAGCTAAAGCCTGGAAGGCCTAAAGGAAAATGACAGACAATGGGGAGGCGGGGTGAGATGTTGAAAGCCGACAGTCAGCAGAGAAAGGGCCAAGGCTCCTTACAGAGGAGACATGTGAAGAGCTAGGGGCAGCCTGTTCCAAGACTGACAGCAAAGGAGGCCCCCAGAAGTCACCCACTGGCAATGCTGGAGCAGAGCAGAGGTCAGAAAAGAGGAAGTTAAAGATGAACATATGGAAGAAGAGAGGTAGAGATTGTCTTACTTTGAGGCACAGTCTACCTCCTGAATGTAAATTTCTAGCTATGTGACCCTAGGCAGGTCACTTACCCTCTCTGATCTTGCTTTCCTCATCTATAAAATAGAGACTATATCTAACTTATAGGGAAACTGAAATGTAGTAAATGATAGAGAGAGGGAGCAGGGATTATCTCTCTCGCCTTCGCATTTGGAAGGACCTAGAAGGAGACATAATAATCAGGAAAAGCTTTGGAACAAGCCCCATGTTTCACTGAAAACAGTGAAAAGACCTGGAAAGGAAGTTCAAGTTCTTGAAATGAGGGCATCTTGTGGAAGGAAACCTAAGGGAATCATGGGGTCCATAAATCTGTAATAGGAAACTAGGGGCCCATCACTACAGAAACGAACACTGAGTGCACCTGAGCTGAACGGAGTGAGACCAGGCTGGTAATAACCCTCCCTGTGGGATGCCTGCTTTGTTGGGCGGGGACGATCCCCGGGGCCGGGCACACTGAAACAGGCGTGGAAGCTGGGCCACATCACCGGAACACCCCTAAGAGCCCTTCAGGCATAGCACTGGGATGTTCAGAACAGATCCTCCAAGCTGGAGAAGCTCCCAGCATCCCAAGTTCCCAACTCAGCCTTGCAACGTAGCATTGATCAATCTGAAGACATACAATTTCTAGGACTGATCAGAGAGCTGATAAAAACCAGGGCGGTGGTTCTAACAAAAGAATGGGAGTTACACTGAGCTTGAAGAGGAACCATCAGAACCCTTGGCTTATAATTAGAAGACACCTCCTGGGCCAAAGGGCCGGTCACTGAGGGTGAGGCGACATTCTTGAGAGACTTCCTTAGACCAAAGACTTTCCCAGCCCAGAAACATACGCCTTGTCAGACGGAGTGAGAATTTTGTTGAACCATGGTTGCTCCTCCTCTTCACCGTGTCTCAAGATCGAAATCTATGTAGATGAGTAGCTGGTGGAATTACATTTAGATTCCCAGAACTCCCTGCCCTGCCCCAGCCTCTCAGAGGAAGGGTCAGCTGGCACACTTTCCCTGGGAGTCTTGCTGCCCTGGGTGCCGTTCTCCCACCTGTCCGCCCCTCTGCTGGTGGATGGATGGGTCTGCTCGGCACTCCGTCTGAGTAACTGCCTTGCAGGAATAGCATGGACCAGAAGCAGGGATGGCGCACGTTATGGCCCGTGGAGGGGACCGCATGTGATCTCCACATCACTTTCCCAGTGCCAGTGAGGGTCATCTGAGAGAATGTGTGTGAAAGCATTTTGTACATAGTAAAGGGCTGTGGACCCATTCATGTTTTTCACCAGGATGAGCTAAAGATGAGAGGCATTTGCTCCTGATGGGATCTCTCTTTATCTCTAACAGGAATAATGTTTGTACCAGGAAACATCCTCTGGTCTCTTTTAGTGCCCAGCCCCATTGCTCAGCCCCAGAATATCACATGAAACTTCTCCTTAGAGTCCAAGATCCTTCCTTCTCCTTGGCCTTCACATCTCACTGCTTTGTGGAATCTCTGTTCCAAGAATCCTTGGATTCAGGCGCATAGTTCCCTCCATCTGCCCCCCGGTCTTCCATGATGGGGATGGTCAGGGCTTCTGAAAAGAAAAGGCAGGGCCATGCTTTCTGAGTCAATCCCAACTCCTGTCCAGAAGGAGAAGTATGGGAAAGATGGCCTCTGGTTGGCCTTGTGTATTTTTTCCAGAGCCAGTTTGGATTCCTTAAGAACATCATACACATCCTACACATGTGCATGATCCCAGGGATAATCAAATCCACACCCTGAAATAGGTCTGGTGATGCCAGAAAACAGTCCTGGTTAGAGAGCTCTTGACCTCTCCATGACTTGGTCCTTCCTTGGCATCTGACCTCAAGTTTCCCAACTATAAAATAGAGAGTAGAATTCCTTTTTTCTCAGGCTTCATTGCACAAACTCTTAGGGCAACAAAGACATGAAATGCTGCTATGCACACAACCCCACCCATCCTTCACTCCCTCCCTCAACCTCTTGCCAAATAGTTAGCCAACCTCTGCTTACAATGTGCTAAATCCACGTGGCCTCTCTCATGTCAGGATTAATTAAAAGATACTTCTAATATTGAGCCAAATCGCTGCATTCCCACCTGTCCATCTTGGTCGTCTCTTCTAGGCTCTTTCTACAGATGAAAAAGGAGGCTCTACACATCACACTCTTGCTGGTTCCCATGCCTGGCCTCGAAGCCTGTGCACCTTACTCTCTCGTGTGCAGTCTCAGCTGAATACTTTCAATCATGTTTCTACTCACTGCTGTTTGTCCATGTCTTCCCATCCTGGTCTTTGTGCTCTTTTGACTTTTAAGTGTAGAAATTGTATTTGTCTGCTCCCTTTATCCCTCCCCTTGGGCAGCCCCTCTGCCCTCATTTCCCTTTCCCAGTTCTTGCCCCACAGGCCTGCTTCCAAGACAGGTGAGATGGGGAGAAACTCCTCCAAGACAATGTAGGCCTACACATGGGAACACGATGTCTCATCAAAAGGAGTTGCAGTTCTATTTGAATGAATCCCATATCCAAATTCCATCTGTATTCCTTCAGAGAATGAGAAAGCAGGTCACATCTTTTACGTGACTCCTTTACACAGACTCAGAAATACCACAGAGGATAAGGTGATGGCTTAACCTGCTCCACCCTTGAATTTCTGCATCTCTGCCTCCCTGGGGGACATCAGTTAAAGACACCTCTGACCATAAACTCTGCTGAGTTAGTGGCCTCAGCTTCTTCTCTCTCCAGTTCAGTTTCTCCTACCTGGCTGTCCCCTGTCACTCACACACACTTTCACACTTTCTGATCTTCAAGACTCTGAGCAGATCATTCCCCTGTCTGGAGGGCCCCTCCCTGACTCCATGTCCACAGCTGCTCTGACTCTGTTTCCCCATTTGTTCTACTTTCCTTCAAGAGCCTGTTGGGACCGAACTTCCCTTCCCCAGCCTGTGCACTTCTTGCGGCCCCCACTGCTCCTGCTCAGTGGGTCTGCCTCTGTCCTCAATATGGCCTTGCTTCCACCCTCAGGCCAAGGGTCCATAGGGGCCCACACTCCGATTTCATCTCCCACTGTACCCTCCCCGTTTGTGTTGTGAGTGCCTTCAGATTCCGAAATGTGTTCATTCAACATCACATCCCCAGTGCATAGGCCACTGCCTGCCACACGATGGGAGCAGAACAAATTCCTCCTGAACAAACATGTAACTGACTTTTCAAAGATCATCCACTTTAAGGTTTAATTTTATGATTATGTGTGCAAGGTTTTTGAGGGTCAACTATTACTCATGCAATAAAAAACTAATAAAAGCTGTAAACTTTTCAATTATGAATAATTTCAGAAGCCTGCAGAAAGTAAAAAAAGAGTAAACTCGTGTGATCAAACAGCAGTTTGGAGAGCACAGAAAATTTATTGTAGAAACACCAGAAATGTCAACCCCTTCAAGGTACAACTTTCAACCAGGAGATGATGAGGTCACAGTACTTCCTAGGGAACCCACACTGAATCCAGCAGATGCCTCAGGAGTGTCACTGACATGGACATCATATTAGGACTCAGCGAACAAGCGGAGGTAAATCCAGATCTAAGCAGCAAAGCCGGCCCTCTCTCAAGGCCCACAAGGCCCCATTAGTTGGTCATACTTGCCCTATCCTGTCCCCTCCAGCATTTCTCAAGTATCTTATGTGAGACCCAAAATAAACAGTCAGAGTCTCACAAAGAGAGAATCACAGAGAACAAGAGTCAGGAGGGACTTTGCAGTCTGGGAAGAGCATGAAGCTGTACCTTGCAAACAGTGGGCAGCTTGCAGACTAGTTCAGGGTTGAACCTTCCCAAGACCCAAGTGTGATTCTCAAACTCCTCAGGGCTTGGGCACCTGGACAGATCAGTGCTGGGCTGCACGTGCCCAGCCTGCTGGGCAATTCTCCAGAGAGTCATTATGAAGCAGAGTTCAGGAAGGGCCACACTTCCAAAGAATGGAGCTTCCAAAGGAAGTCAGGACAGAATAGAACCAGACTGCTGTCCATCGACTCCTTCACTCACTGCTAGTTGCAGTCCTCCCTGTGGACAAACATTTCTGCTCTCTGGACACCCCGTCTTGGGCTGTTAACCCAAGGGATAATGTTTCCTGACACAGAGATTCAGAATCAGGACCAGACAGGACTTACAGGTGTCTGATGTGTAAATCCACACTCTCCAGCAATAGCAATGGATGGGGCTACAGATCAAGAGGCAGGAATCGACCCCTGGCACAGAAGTTCTCCTTACCAAGCTGGCCTGCCTCGTCCTCAGCTACTCACTCAAAGACCTCATTTTCAAGTCCCCTAAGGCAGCGTTCCCCAACCTTTTTGACACCAGGAATTGGTTTTGTGGAAGACAATTTGTCCCTGGACCAGAGGGTGGGGGGAGATGGTTTCTGGATGATTCAATTGCATTACATTTATTGTGTATCTTATTTCTATTATTATTATATCAGCTCTACTTCAGGTCATCAGGTTAATATTAGATCCTGGAGGCTGGGAACCCCAGCCCTAAGGAATGGATTCTTATTCACAGAGAAGCCCATGTGCAAGAAGGGGAGCCTGGAGTGAGAAACCTGGTATACTTGACATCAACTCTCCATTATCCGCAAGTGTCCCCAAGCTGGGCCAGCTGAGGCATCTCACTTGAGAATGTGCCTGGCTGTGTTTGGACTACAGGTCAATGCCCTCCAAATAGAGATCTGCCGTTTGGGGTTATCTACCTGATTCCCTGTCTAGAGTGGAATTTATCGGCAAAACTGCTGAGACCCATCGGGAAAAGGTAAAGGGATGGGGGTCAGGATTGGTGTGGCGGGTGGGGGCAGGAGGTGGTGCTTGTGAGCCGCGAGGCATTGCAGAAGCCTGACGTCCCAGAAGCCTGGCACTCTACTCCAGTATTCGCCTGTGGGAGGTGCTGGTAGACGTTTGGATTATCTGCATTCGGGAGGCGCCGCCGCTTCCGCCCCCGTACTTGCTGCTACTTTTGCTACTCCCTCCGTAGCTCCCACCGCCGCTACCATAACCGCCTCCACTGGCCCCTCGAGAGCCCCCTCCGTAGCCGCCCGAGCCCCCGCGCGAGCCGCCGCCGCCGTAGCCTCCACTGCTGCTGTCGCCTGCGTAACCTTCGCCGCCTCCGTAACCTCCGCCACCGCTGTAACCTCCAGAGCCCCGGGCACCTCCGCCGATGGTCAGCTGGCTGCTCTGCACAGCTGTGGGGGCAAGGACAGCCCACAAGGGGGTCAGAGGACTGGGCAGGGCGGACCCTCCTGCACCTACCCTCGAAGCAGCCCCCTACATCCTTCATCACTGGCCGCATCTGACTTGCCAAAAGCATGGATCAAAGTCTCCCCATTTCAGAAGTATTCTTCCTAATACAAAGGAATGTCAGGGGGCATTTTCATTTTTGCTACACCCGGAAGAATTCTAAGCCGCTACTAATTATTAGGCATCATAAAAATCAAAATAAAGGAAAACTAAGGTCGTGTATTATTTCAACCTATTTCTCTGGGCTGTGCAGTTGTCCTTGCTTTCTTTGCTTTTCGTTGTGTAGAACTGGACACAAAAATGCCCACTGCCAGATTTCTGCTGGCCAGTCTTCTCATGGGCCCTCCCTCCCCCAGCCCCAACCAGCCCCACTCCTGGGCTCTGCTACTTACAGATGCTCACTTGGCTCTGCAGCTCCCCTGACATCCTGTAAAAACCAAGGTGCACACAGTCAGCACTATCCACAAAGCCTGAAGGAAAGCAATCATCAGCCAGGAGACATCAGGAGCAGGGGAGGTGTGTTGGGAGCAGAGAGGTCAGGGAGCCAGTGCAGGCAGAGGGAATTTGAAGCATTTTCGTGAAGCCTTTTAGCACTGGGGGTCACCACCTGGCTGCAGTGGCTTAAGCTGTGGTATTAGGGACGTTGCACTGGGAAATAAGACAGCGATGACAATGGTGCTGCCTACTCACATGTCCTCTGCTTCTGACTTGAACGTTTCTGCTCACCCTGAGCTACCAGTCTTCCCAGGAAAGCTGGGATTGTATAAATTGGGACTCTCTAAATAATCCCACTACTCCAGGGCTGCAGCCTGCCTGCGCTCTGGTCCGGAGACACGGCCCACCTGCTCTCCTCGCCCTCCAGCAGCTTGCGGTAGGTGGCAATCTCCACGTCCAGGGACAGCTTAGCTCCCACCAGCGCCTGGTAGTCACGCAGCAGGCGGGCCAGCTCCTCCTTGGACTGCTGCAGGGCGGCCTCCAGGTCCTGCAGCTTCTGCTGTGCATCCTGGAGGGCCTGTTGTCCCCTCTCCTCTGCATCAGAAATGATGGTGTGCATGTGCTCGATCTACTCGGGAGAGTCAAGGAGAAGAACCATGTGGGGCATGAGTTTCCAGAGCTTCATGAGGCAGGGTGTCATGGGAGGTAGAAGCTCTGATCAGCTGCCCTGAGCATATATCTCACCTGCTTCTTGACGTTGCCAATCTCTGCCTGCAGCCTCTGGATGGTGAGGTTGAGTTCGGAGATCTCCATCCTGCTGGTCTTCAGCTCGTCTCCATGTCTTCCCGCTGTGATCTGGAGCTCCTGGAACTGAGGGTCAAGGGCAGCATCATGGTCAGCCTGCTGCTCATCACACACTCCTCCAGGAAGGAGTGAGTCTGCCTTCCCAGACCCTGCCCAAGGCTGCTCTCCCCTAGGGAAGGTCCCAGAGTAAGCCTCCCTAGAGCTGTGATCCCCCATACACACACTCACACTTGTACCAAACCTCCCTCATCTGACAGCACATACACAGATATGCACACACACACACAGATGCCTATATCTCGAGACAGAGATTCAGAATCAGGACCAAACAAGACAAACCTGCTTCTTGATGCCCCCTTTTACCTCCTTTTTCCCACATCTAAACTTTGCCCATACTGGGCCCCTCTCACTTTTCCCATCCCATCATATTCCTTCCTCCCCTTTTTCCAGAATGATTTCTCTAACACTCAGGACCTTACTTCTTCAGAGGCCCTCAGCATTTTCCTCTCTATCTCCATTCCTGTATCTATGGTCCCATCAAGAGGACCTCCACCTGCAGGCCATGACAAAACCAGGCTCTTGATGCCTGTTACAGAGGAAGCAGAGCGGGGTGCCTCTGAAGAAAACAAGGGGGAGCGTGGGCTCCAGTGCATCTCTGCATTCTGAAGTCCTCACTGCTGACTATCTCCCCAGTCTATTGCCAGACCCCATGGCACTCAGAACACCTGCCTGCAGGACAGTGGGATAGAGGCCAGCCACGACTGGAGATGGTCACAGGTAACCCACAAAACAGATCTCAGGCGCCAGGTGTTCAGAACTGAGTGACTGGCCTTTGACTCTTAACTGCTGTGTTCGCCCTCCAGAAAGTTCTGAGTCCATTTATGTTAAACAAGTCACCAAGGATGTCCCCCAAAACTTAGCTACAAAGATGTTTATCTGAAAACTGGAGACATATTCTTACCATGAAATACCACCCTGCTCTTAAAAATGATGTCAAATATTTAGTATCAGAGAAAGGTATTCGCAAGTAATAAATGAAAGAGAAAAATATAAAAAGATATTTTTAAAGATATCATTATGAAAAAATAAGAAAACATCATGGTGGCTGAGAGCATGGACGTGTAGATGGTGCACCTGAATTTAATTAAATTCTGCCTCTGCTACTTCCCAACCATAAGAGCCAAGGGAAACTGGTAACCTCATACTCTATTATTGGTAAAACAATCAATGAATCTTTACCTCATAGCGTTGTTGTAAAGAGTAAATTAAATTCTATGTATAAAAGCACTTAGTGCAGTGCCTGATATGTGTGAGTTTTCAATAAAGGTTAGCTACAAAGAACAAGCGGAAAATATGCTGACATATTCATAGCGGTAGTGGGATATGAGTAATCTTTAGCTGTAATCTTGAAATTGTCTATAGCAAACATGTTTTACTTTAGAAATAAGAAAAAGACAATACAAGTTCTGGGAGGCATGCTCAGTTTAGGGCACCAGGCCTGGGCTGGGGATGGTGATGCTCACCTTGGTCTGGTACAAGGCCTCAGCCTCGTCCTTGCTCCTTTGTGCAGTCTCCTCGTACTGGATCCTCACGGCATCAATGATGCTGTCCAGATCCAGGGAGCGGTTATTGTCCATGGACAGGATGACGTTGGTGTCGGTGATGTTGGTCTGCATCTGAGACAGTTCCTGCAAGGCATGGAACACAGGCTGACTTCTTCCACTCCCCTCCTGGGACCTCAGTTTCCCTCTATGCCCCCCAACCAAGGCTGTCTGGAGAAGACTTGAGAGAGAAAAGCTCTCTGGGAAAAGCTCTTAGAATCACTGTTGTGTGCCCAGAGGAACCTTCACTAAAGGTACAAGCATCCGGATCTAGGCTCAGAGAAGAAGGGAGCCTGAACTCAGAGCTGCCCATCATGCCTTTCCTGGACCCTCCATCCCTCCTTACTCTGGCTTGGCTGCCATCTTGAGCTGGACCCCCAGCCAGGCAGGCTTGTTCCTTGAGATCACGTGAGCTCCCAGAGGCAGCAGAAAGGACTCCATGTGTGTAGACGTTCAGACTAATTTTAGCATCTGGGCTCCACTGTTAACCAGCTGGGTAACTGAGCAAGGAACTCAGTCTCTCAGTACCCCTGTTCTCTCATCTATAGACTGGAGATACCCAAGAACCAGTACAGCTCCCAGGACAGCATCCAGTCCAGAGAAGGTGTCTCCAAGTTAGACCAGGGTTGGGAGGAGTGTGTTATCCCCACCTCTCCAGTCTTCATCTGTGTTCCCTTTAAGACCCACACTGCCCTCTCCCACAGAGTTCCCTGATGGCCCCATCTACTCCCCAGTGCTGATGAAGCTGTCTGGTTGGTTTTACCCCATATGTCCTGGGCATTAACCTTCCTTTCCAGACAAAAGCAAAGACTGTCTCACTATCTCCCACCTCCCATCTCCAGGGCCCCACCCAGAACCCTGAGCTTTGGGGGTTGAAATGATTCTGACTCCAGGTCCACAGACTTGAGGTGACTGGGGAGAGGCACCCCTGGGGGTAAGGTTGAGTGTCAGACCTCCTCCTCTTATATCCCACAGCGCCTGACAGATGTAGAAAAGAGAAGGGTTTCTTATGAGGACTGAGCTCATCATCTCATAGAAAATATTTGAGATATTCACTCACCGATTGAAATAAATATTTCATGAAATCAACCTCCTCAAGCAGAGTGTCTGCCTTGGACTGCAGTTCCGCTTTGCTCAGATAAGCAGAATCCACATCCTGAACAGCAAGCGAAGACAGTCTGACTCAGTTGCCCTGCCACCAGCTGTCTGGGCAGCCTTGGGCAAATGGCAAAGCCTCTCTGGGTTTATTTCCTTGCCTGCAAATTTCCTCTCCTCACTCAAATAAGGAGCCAGCAAACCTGGGCTTTCCAGGCCAGAAGGAAGTGTTCATCAGCTCCTCATCCTGGCCAGTCATGCGAAACACCCCAGGTCCTAAGGCCCCCACACAACACACTCACATGCTGCCCATTAATTTAATTCCACTTTCAGGACTCTGGAGAGATTAAAAACTCAAAAACTTTTCAAGATTCACATTAGCAACACACTTTTGAGACTTACTGTTTCAGGGTCAGGGTCCCAGCATTTGGGAAACACCTTTGACAAGCTGGCCCCAAGCTCACCTGTCCACCCCTCAGTTCTACTGCATCCCAAAGGAGTCCCTGCCTCTTCTCAGCCTCCTGAACCCACAGTCCCCCTCTGGACACCCCCATCCCTCACCTTCTTCAGGACAACAAAGTCATTCTCGCTGCTAGTCCTCCGGTTGATTTCTTCCTCATACCTGTTGAGGGGAGGTCAGAAACACAGACAGGCTGCAAGGGCTGACCTTGGTTCCTTGAGATTTTTCTGTGCAGTGGGAGGCTCGGAATTGCCCAAACTTTTATGGTCCTGGACTCCGGCTGTCCCCTGCCAGGGCCTGCCACTCTCGCTGACAAGCAGCTGGAGCCACCTCCTGGCTCTCCAGGTCAACAGAGGGCACAACCCCACAATGTGGAAAATCCAGAGCCACATAGAACATCCCCAAAATGTCCTTTTTATTTTAATATCTTACCTTTGTACATTTGTCCAGTTCGAGCATTTTTTTAAATGATAACCTAAATAACAACCACTTTGACTAAATTTTTTAAAAGAGAAAAAAAATTCACATGCCGTTCTGCCCCCGTCACCTTCAGTGTGCGTTTCATTTCCCCCGTTGACTCACACACATGTGACTGCTCAACACAGTGAGCACGTCAAGATGATGTTAAGAGAAGCACCCTACACTCCCAGCAAGGGGGCGTGGGACCGGGGGGAGGCTGCTCAGTTGCCTGTATGGGACAGGAGCAGCTGACCTAGAATTAAGTAAGTCATGTCACTCCTACCATTATTACTAATAATAGCTAGTGCTTACTGAGTGTTTCATATGTGCAAAAACAGTCTAAGAACTATTAAGAATATTTTATCTAAACCAGTGGTTCCCCATATGTGGCTCCCAGTCCACCAGCATCGGCATCACTTGGAAGCATATTAGAAATAAAAGCCCTCTGTGCCCATCCCAGACCAATCTGATTTCAACAAGCTGATGCACACTCAAATTTGAAGGCCACAGATCTCCCCCTCACAACAGTTCAACAAGGAGGGTACTCACTATCCCTACTTTACTAATGTGAAAACCAAAGGCTTAGAAAGCTGACCTTGCAGGCAGTCAGAAAGTGGCTAAGCCCACCCTGGAACCCAGGCTTATGTGACTCCAGCATCCATGAAGATCCTCTGCTTCCCCTTCCCACCCAATACAATTGAGAGCTGACTGGCAATACCATCACTCCTGGGCTACCGTGTACAAAATGGTGGCCATGCAGTTGTGCAGTGGTGCAGAGCCTGCCTGGCTGCACCTGATGTCCAGGGCCCCACCAGCCCTCACCCATTCACAGTAAGCCTTGCCCCATAAGCCAGTGCCCTGCCTTGTTCCTCCCCACCCCTTTGCTGCTCCTGGAGCCTCACTTGCTCTTGTAGTCATCCACAACATCCTGCATGCTCCTGATCTCCGAGCTCTGGCGCATCTGCTCCGCTCTGAGACAATCCACCTGCCTCTGCAGCTTGCTGATGTAGCTTTCAAAGATGGGCTCCAGGTTGTTGGTCTGAGTCGACGTGTTTACCTGCTGCAGTAGCTCCCATTTTGTCTGGAGCACCTGATTCTGCTGCTCCAGAAATCGCACCTAAGAACAGAAAACCTCCAAGTTCACCCCCAAGCCGTGGGTCCAAGAAGCACTCCCACGGGTAGAAGCAGGTGCAGCCCCATAGCATATCCAGACCTCAGAGAATCAGGACGCCCCTCCACGGGTCAGAGGGCTCTCTTTTTCTAGGACCAGGATGCATGAATACAGTATTGTTTCTGATGGTTGACCAATGACTGTAAGATCAATCTGCCGAAAAATTACACTAATCGAACTCTGCTGTTGAAGGCAAGTCCCCTCCATCCGAGTGGTACCCTGTTTCCTTTGGTTCTATCAGCTCACATGGTAGAGTTGTCCATCCCCACCCTCAGCTCCCCATGCCAACCTCAGGAAATGGTGACCCAGAGCATCTGAAACACCGGCACACCCACGGCTCGTGTCTCTCTGTGGCTGAAACACTTCATGTGATTGAGAAGAAGAGAAAATAAGAAGAGGGGAGGAATAATTTTGGCTTCGAATATTAAACTGTTTCCTGAACACACTAGCCCAGGTGCCCCCATCCTGCGGCCCACCACCTCTATTGCTGCCCAGTGTGTTTTTCAGGAAGGTCACCGCGCTTAAATGTTCTCATAACTCAGACAGAATTTTTTAAAAAACATGAAATTTTAGCCATGTTTTTATATTGACGTGCAGTTGATTGACAATGTTGTGTCAGTTTCAGGCGTGCAGCAAAGTGATTCAGTTACACATATACATGTATCTTTTCCTTTTCAAATTCTTGAATTAGGAGTTTGGGATTGACATCTACATGCTACTATATTTTAAATAGTACCAACAAGGACTTACTGTATAGTACAGGGCACTCTGCTCAATACTCTGTAATAACCGAAGAGGGAAAAGAATTTTGGACAGAATTTTTAAAGTAGGTACATTTTTTAAGTTATGTGATTCGTTCTAGCGCCCCAAAGTAAGGACTTTGATGTTGCCTGTGTGCAAGTTGTGTGTGCACACTCAGCTGTGTCCAACTCTTTGTGACCCCATGGACTATAGCTCGCCAGGCTCCTCTGTCCATGGAATTTTCCAGGCAAGAATCCTGGAGCGGGTTGCCATTTTCTCCTCCAAGGCATCTTCCCAACCCAGGGATCGAACCCGGGTCTCCTGCATTGCAGGCAGATTTTTTACCATCTGAGCCATATCTAAACTCATTACTGTTCAATAAATGCTTTTATAAGTATTTCCAAACCCAGGGATCGAACTAGCATTTGGGAAATCCCCATGTTGCAGTTTCCTTCTTAGCAAGAGGATGGAGAGCAGACCTCACCCTGTGTTCTCATTGCTTCTTCCCCCAAAGCTGCGCACATGAAGGTAAGTACAGGCTCCAGAAATCTGGCTGGCCGTGCAGATCCAGTCCTGGACTGTCCTTCCCATGATGATCAATTTTCGTCCTACCTCCACCGGCTGCCTGCAGGGGGAGCCTCCCCTCCCGTGCCTTAAGTGAGGACAGTGGATTTCTCCATGCTTTGCTCAGGTGTGTGTACACACACACACACAAACACATACCCACCCACACATACCCACCAACATACACACAAACACACACACATGCCCTCCAGGAGCCGCCCAGGAGATGTGGGGAGTGGTGGGAGAGGAGGCTAACACACTCTTTTGTGTTGTCAGAAGAGAACCATGAAGATAGTTCTCCACAATGCTTAAGGAGTTGAGGGCGGACAGAATTCCCAGCCCTGAGACTGTCCATCTGAGCAGCCAGCCCTTGTTAACTTCCTTTGGCTCTGACTCTAGGCTGGAATGTGCCCAGAGAATACTCTTTCCCATGGCTTGTTTTTGTTAGCTTTATCAAAGCAAGAGATAAAGCAGCCACCCTCACAGCTTGTCCACCCGGTTGGTGACATCCCCATGAGAAATCCCTGCCACTGGCCAGTCGTCACTCTGGTGGCGATCCCAGGGAGGGGAGAGACTGGGTGCTCATTCGCAGCCCGGTACTCTGCGTTGTGGGGACCAGAGGAGAGGATCTTATGGTCCCACAGGGAAGCTCTATGTCAAACAATGAGGGGGCAGGGGGACAATTCTGAGTGCTAAGGGGTTAGCCAAGCCCCCACCCCAGGCGAAGAAACTATGGCTTTCATTGGTCACCCAAACTGCAGAGTCAGAAGCTGACTTCAGGGAGTGCCAGGCAATTTTCATGAGATTTAACCACTATAAAAATCACTGAAAGCCATCATGATCTTTCCCCAGGGGCCCCTAAACACTGCTGGGCTGTGTCCCAGCAGCAGTACTCAGGAGAAGCCCAGGCAACCCAGATCAAACTTAGCATCATGCAGAGTTAAGCTTCTTCCTGGATAAAGCACACCCCACACGACCTCCTGTGGCCCTCTCCCCCTGCAAATGACACTCCAATCACCTCCCAGTGCCTCCAGCAGCCTCGGTCTCCCCAACCCTTTGCCTGGTGAAGTCCTAGTCTCCCTTTAGATCTCAACTAGGGTGGCACCCCCTGGGGTCTCCCCTTCATAACCCCCTGTTCTTTTCCCCTGTGGCATCTATCGTGACTTCAGTCTTTTGTTTTTTAGCACATTCCTCCCCACAATGGGATGTGAGCCCCAAGAAGGCAGTGTTCTCCAGCGGACACCAGGTGCTGAGACCCGGAGATACATAGCACCCAGCACAGAGGAGACACTTCATAATCACTGTGGACTAATGAGATGCTAAGACTTTGGCATTGCTGCTGGTGTCAACCACCCACCCTGCCCATTGCCCTGAACAGAGGATTCAAGCTCAGCTGAACAAAGCCAGGGCACTGTCTGTGGGAAGAACGGGGTCCCTCATCCTTTTTTCCTGGGATCCCTTTCCTTTGTCATTGATTCTAAAAAAAAAAAAAAAAAATAGCCTTTGTCTCCATTCCCACTCTCTGAGAGCCCAAGTTTGACACCTAAAGGGTTGACTCAACTTTTCATTCAACACATATTTATTGAGCAGCTGTCAGATGCCAGACAGTATTCTGGGTGCTGGAGATACAGCTATAAATAAAACAGACAAAACCCCTGCATTCCAGGAGTTCATAATCTGTTTGAAGAGATGACTATAAGGAAACAAATGTGAACCCCACAATGTGTTGAATGGCTGTAGGGGCCATGGAGAAAAGTAACACACCGATGGGGGAAGTGATGCTGATATGAGGTACTCCTTCAAATAGGGAGATCAGGGAGGCCTCACTGAGCAGCGGTGTGTGAGCAAAGACCTGAAGGAGATGAGGGGTTCGGCTGGACCACTCCTTGGAGGGAAGAGTTCCAAGAAGAGGGAATGGCAAGTGCAAAGGCCCTGAGACAGGTCCATGGTGGGGTACAGGAGGATGAGGGATGTAATAGCGTGCCAGTGAGCAAAAGGAAAACAGGAGTAGAGTCAGAGAAGGTGTACAGGGTCACTGTGTTGAGTTGTACCTTGGTGAGCTAAGTTCCTGCCTTCACTCTGCTCACTAAACCTTGCAGCTTGAGAGTGGCTCTACCCAGTAGCAGCAATGTGGCCTCAGTCTCACAAATGCAAGCCAGGAACTAGCAGCAGCTATGGGTTAGAGGGCCAGATCATATAGGGCCTTATAAGATCATGGCTATTATTTCTGATGAGACAGGAAGCCAACAGAGGGTTCAAATTGAGTGATGTGGTATGTTTTTAAAGGATGGCACTGGTGTGGTGCTGAGAAATAGGCTGTACAAGATTAAAGGTAAAAGCAGGAAGATCAGGTCAGAAGGTAGGGTCAGAAGCCACTGTGATAGAAGCCTTCTCTCTTCCAGCCAGGCCAGAGCCCTCCTGGATAAGTACTCTCCTCGTGGTCATCACAGTCCAGGCCCTTAGGGAAGGGCAGGAAACCATAGTCACTTGAACTTTGGCCTGTGCCCTCAGCCCCGTGCCATAAACCTGAACAGATATCCTGTTAATGGCAGGAACCACAATCAAATCAGAGTCTCAGGAGATCAGCTGCCCATGGCCATTTCAACAATTCCCAACCCTGTCTTCTTCCTGCCTTTGAAATAGCTTGATCTTTCAGTGGCGTCTCCTTCATCTGTCATCTCCTTGTTCCCATCAAGCCCTCTTGCTGCTGCTGCTAAGTCACTTCAGTCATGGCTGACTCTGTGCGACCCTATAGACGGCGGCCCACCAGGCTCCCCCGTCCCTGGGATTCTCCAGGCAAAAACACTGGAGTGGGTTGCCATTTCCTTCTCCAATGCATGAAAGTGAAAAGTGACAGCTTTCATCTAGATATCAGAGGCCAGATACACAGACCAGTGGTGGACTCTGGCGATGGCTACCCTGCAGTCAGAGATAGGTCAAGCTTTGGCCTCAACACTGAACTCCTCTGAGGCCTGAGGGAATGTCACTGAGCCTGCAGGGGTCTCTGGATCCCAGGGTGTTTCCCATTACATCCCCAAAGGTAAAGAAATTTCTGGGGAGCCTCCAGTGGCTTCCATGCCTCCACCACCTCTGGACAAAAGGAAATGCTGGTGCAAGGTCTCTTCCATATCTCTTCTACTAGCCCCTGCTTGGTGGTTTGAACCCGACCCAATCTAACCTGAGGTTTAAACTAGGGAGAAGGGGTTTTTTTGGCTCTATCTGGCCTATTCTTGGCCCTGGATGAGCTAAAATGAGGAACTCAGACAGAATCCTATATAGCAGGGTATAGGCTTTCACCCCCAGCAATCCCCACCAGAGTCATCAGCTTGGTTCTGCTGCAGTGTGCCCACTTTTCTTCTCTCTCCCTGCTCTGTGTCTCCATCTCCACTTTCCTCCTCCTTCCTCTCTTGTGCCATGTTCTCCAGAAATTGTAACCATTTGAAATTTCCTAAAAGCATCAAACTCTCAGGCCTCCTGGTTCTTCTGCCTGGAAACTCCCTCTGCCCTGAGAACCTGCTTGGCTCTTTCTCCACCTTCAAGACCTTTATCAGCCCAGAGCTCATCACACCCTCCTTTGTGCTATGGCCCAGAGAGCGATGTCCCTATCAACACACCTCCCACACACTGTCACAATCCTCCTCCCTGTAGATCTGGGGCTCCTTGAGGGCAGGACCTGTGTCCTTGTCACCCTGAAACACCTGGAGTGTCTGGCATACAGTAGATGCTTAGTAAATGTTTGTGGGCTGGATGATTATGTAGGTGGGCAGGTGGATGGATGGATGGGTGAATGGGTGGGTGAATGGGTAGATGGGTGAAGAGGTATATGGATGAATGAGTAAATGGATAGATGGGTGGATGGATGAATGGATGGATGGATGGGTGGATGGAAAGTGAAAATGATGAGCGAGATCACATCATGTATTTTGTCTGATTGTTATTTTCATTCCTTGGATCTGCTTTCCTGCCAAAATGAAAAGATAAAGATGAACCCCTCAAGAAGTCAAATTGAGGCCTAAATGAAGTCAATGCTTTCTTAAGGACCCAGGACACACACACTGGAAGTGACTGTCACCACCAGAAACAATGTGGTGAGAGGCGGCAGGGTACAAGGTCATTAGGTCAGAGCCCAGAGACTGCCTGCCCCTGGGGCACTCACCTTGTCAATGAAGGAGGCAAACTTGTTGTTCAGAACCATGATCTGCTCCCGCTCCTGCATCTTAACCCTCTGAATTTCAGGGTCCACCTCCAGGTGAAGTGGTTGTAAGAGACTCTGGTTAATGGTCACTTCTTGGATACCCCCTGGGGGACAAGAAGGACCAAAGCCCCCAAGCCCCAAATTGCCACCCCTAAACCCAGCACCCCCAAGGCCACCACCTCCAAAGCCACGACCCCCAAAACCACCACCTCCAAAGCTCCTGCCTCCTCCAAACCCCCCTCCTGCTCCCCCACCCTGGCAGAAACCACTGGCACTTCTCCCTACTAGGCTGATGGAGATGCTTTTACTGCCACCTAGATTGTACAGGCTCCTGGAGGTAAACCCCCTTGCATGGCTCCCATACCCACCACCACCACTGGCACACCTCCCTCGGGCCTGACACACGGACCTCACAGCCCAGCTCCCACCACCAGAGCCCGCAGAGGAACCAGAGCTGTAAACCCGCCTGCTCCTGGAGCTGAACGCTGACTGGGAGCTAAACTGGTGGCTCATGGCTCCTGGAGCATCCAGAGACGCAGACAAGAGAAAGGGAATAAAAGGAGGCAGAGAACAGGGAGGGAATGAGCTATGACTCCTTTGGCGGGAGATCTGGCTCAGTCCCTATATATACATGCATTTGCTGGGCTGGGCACCTTCTGAAGCCTGGGAGGGGAGTATTTATGTTTAGTTTGCCTTGCCAGCAACATCTGTTTAAAATCTCACACCTATGAATTGCAGAAACCGCACTCCAGACAAACTTCCCCAACTCAATTATTTATCATTCATCTCTTGCCATTTAGAGATCAGAGCACAATAGTCTCCACAGGTCAAGTAGCTGGAAACTCCTATACAGTTTTCCCCCCAAATCTTGATATCTTCTTAAGAAACTCCACCACTGAGCTGTTGGTTTGGAGGTGTGTCCAGGAGATCTGGGGCAAATCTAGGGGGTGTCCACTTGCCTTGCAACCACAGCTGGGACCAGGGTGGAGACTTCACCAGCATTATCCTGGTGGGGCAACAGTAATGATCTTCCTACACCCTGGTTCTGCTCCCCACTGTTATCATCACCCAAATCTTGATCACAGAAAAACACGGTATTGTGGTCATTGAGTGCGAGTGAAAGCAGAGGATTCTGCCCAAGGCTGCCCACACTTTCTGGGTGCATCATGTGTCACTCCATACACTCGGGCTCCTCAAGTGCAAGACAGATGAGGTCCTGTGGCACCAAAGGTCTGTGGTTGTAGATTCATTGAGCATCTCGCAAGACTTAACATGGTCTTCTAGACCAAGAGACAAACTACCTTCAAATCTCTCTTTATTTTTCTTTCCCCATCCCAATCTCTTGTAGACCAATGCTTTTGTAAAATAGGATAAAAATGAATTACCCTTAAAGGGAGATTTCTTTTACATGCATGCGTGCTCAGTCCTGTCTGACTGTTTGCAACTCCATGGACAGTAGCCTACCAGGGTCCTCTGTCCATGGAGCTTTCCAGACAAGAATACTGGGATGGGTTGTCATTTCCTTAGCCAGGGGATCTTCCAGACCCATGGATCAAACCCACATTGACCTGCATCTTCTGCATTGACAGGTGGATTCTTTACCACTGAACCACCTTGGAAAACCAAAAGGAGATTTTCTTTAAGGTATATGAAATACAAGCCTCATTTTTTTTTTAATTTTTAGATTAAGCACACCCAAAACTGTTCTGTTGCTAAAAGGAAAAATATTTGCAATTTGTTTCTAAATGATCATTCTCATATTTTGTATGTATCTACTCTCAAACCAGTAACAAAGCACCTGTGGACCATATTTTGGAAAGCACTACCCCAGACAGCAAGTGTGGGCAAAGCTCATTCAACATACATCAGTGTCAGCCTATAAAAAAATGTGTGTTTGCCCTCTGGAACTAAATGGATGGTCACTTTCATCCAAAACTTATAACAATGACAAATAGTATTGAAGAGGAAAAGCCCTAAACATCCAGACTCAGAAAAATGACTAAATGATGGCTTGCCACTTTGATACAATTATCTAAAATTATCATCACAGAATGATACAACATTAAATGAGGAAATACACAATGGTATCTGTGCTATGAACCCATAAAAATTAAGAATGCTGAGAAGGCAGGTTTAAAAAGTAACATAGGAAGTGAATTGGTTTATTAAAGATTGTAGGTGGATTTTTTTTCCTATGTCCTTCTTTGTTTTTGTGCAATAAGTAAATACTCTTGCGAAAGCTGAGACTCAAGTCCCAGCTGCCAACAGCTAGAGCAAGACAAGTGCTGGGGAGCACCAGCGAGCGGCATCCCAGGGCTGGGAGGGGCTCTGTGGGCAGCCTCCATGCCTTCCTAACTGCTCAGCAATTGTTTAGTGGACAGTCCCCAGTAGACTCTATGTAAAAGAGAAAGTGAGCTTAAAATTTTCAGTCCACAGAGCTGGGTGGTTGCAGCACCCAGCTCTGCTCTCACTGACCTGTGATCTTAGGCAAGTCACCTCCTGTAGAACCTCAGAAACTTAAAGAAATCAGAGTATCTATTCTTCACAGAGTCAATCCCATAAGGCAAGCGAAAAAGCACACAGCACTATAATATACTAAACAAACAAATGGAGCTATTCTCGGATCCTCGCAGGTTGACCAATGGCCCCTCTTGGCCTGGACTTTCAGTGCTTAAACCAGGACAGTCCCGGTCAAGTCAGGATGGGCACCTTAGTCTGGGCACCTCAGGTCTGCACAGCCCTAGTCCTGATCCTAACCCCCTCAGGGAGCTCTTGGTAAGAAAGATAAGCCAAGCCTCAGCCCCTGGGCCCAAGAGACAGAGGAGAAAACCAGTAGACTCAGAGGAATAAAAGGGGAATCTGATCGGGATGGGTCAGAGTGAGAGAGTGGCCTGAAGGCAAGGATTCTGAGTCAGGTCGAGGCAGAGAAAGCAAGATAAGTGAAGAAAAGATGATGGGACCCAGGTAGGAAGCAGCAGTGGTGTGGGGAAGATCCTTGGGTTGGGCATCTCAAAATCCAGCCTGCCTCTGCCCACTCCTGGTCCCATGACTTGGACACTTAGCTCCTTGAGCCTCAGTTTCCTAGTCTGCAAAATAAGGATAATCACCCTAGCTTCACAGGGTGACTCTAGTAAATAACTGAGATCAAATATGAAAACTCCACAGTCATACAAGTGGGTTCAGGTACCCCTGCCTGCTCACCTCCACATAGCCTTTCCTGAAGGCTCTAGACCACATGAGCCAACTTGTCACCTGCTGCGATGCTTTTTGCATCCCTCACTTTCAACTCTTATTATGAAGAATGCCCATAATTAAAGCTTTCGTGGGTGTCTCTACTGCCAACTAAACAGGAAGCTCAGGGTTATATTTACTCCCATACTGAACATGGGTACTTGGTCAATTGTGATGAAATAGAAGAGGAACCCCCAAGAAAGCAAACTTTAGAAAACCCCTTTGGTCTCTAGCTGTGACTAGCTGCCAGCATCCAGTGCCAACACCCCCGTCTAATTCCTGAGAGCAGGCTGACCCCTGCTAAGCTACTGTCACTCCCTTGAAGGGCTGAGGCAAGGGGAGCTCAGCAAATATTACTGAGTCTTTGGTGTAGGCTGAAAACCATTCTACTCCCTCAGCACAAAAGAAAACTGGCTTAAAGTTAAACAAGAGAGATTTTGCTTGTCCAGAAGACTGACCTGGGGAAACTGTTAGACGCTGGATGAGGTTTCTAGGACAAATTGATGTCCGCAAAGAAAAACCCTTCAATTGGTTGGACAGCACAGAGTAACGGTTTCTAAACTTGCTACACATTGGAATCACCTGAGGAACTTCAAAAACCACTGATGCCTGTGTCCACCCATAATAACCGGTTCACTCATTTGTGGGGGGCGGGGGGGGGCGGGATAGTGTAGGCTTTGGAATTTTTAAATTCCAGGTGGTTTAAATGGGCAGACAAATTTGGGAACCATTGACCTGGAGGAAGCAGAAGGATGATTGAGAATATTGAGATTCAATTCAGTCCAAGGACAAAAGAATAATGATCAGAGCACTAATAGTCAACCTCTTACCAAGGGCTTTCAATGGACCAAGCACTGCACTGGTTCTGTAATGTGGATAATCTCATGAAATCTGTAAGTCAACGTTATAAGGGAGGTATTCTTATTCTTACCCTCACTTTACAGATGGGAAAGAGGAGACTTGGAGAGATCAAGTAGCTTATCTGAGAACTTACAGATGAAAGTGGTGGAATGGAGATTTGAACCCAAGCACCCCTACTCCAGAACCCACAGGTACTGCAGAAGAGGTGGGGTCTTTGGAGAGACAGGTTCCCCGCCTCCTCTCCACATCTTTTCTCACCTGCTGTCAGTGCTGTCCTTAAAAGGAAAGTAGGAAATCAGTTGAGGGCTCCAGCTGGCCCTGCCTGTCTCCCAGATACTAAAATCCAGGGCTGCCAAGAGGGTGAGGCCCAGGGCAGTTATCAGCTAGCAGATCACAGCTTCAGGCAGCAGTGGGAGGCAGGGTTTAAGAGAAGTTGCTGGTGTGACTTGCTGAGGCAGCCCCTGCAAAACCATCCCATCTCATCCTGCATCTCCTAGGTCCAGAGGGGGATATTATAGGACAGCAAGGAAGTGGGGCAGGACGTGAGGACAGAGGCAGGGCCCCTTAGGCAGAGAAAGTAGCAGAGGGAAAATTTCAATACCAGCCCCCGCTTGGGGAGGAAGGGAAAGATACAGTCCTAGTGTAGGTATGTGGGCCTTTAATCTAGAAATCAGAGGCTTAGGGACCCTGAGCACCAGAGGGAGGCAATAATGTGACAGGGATCAGGAAGAACAGCCCCTAGGATGGATTTGAAATTCCTAGCCTGGGCTTCCCACACCCTCAGGCCAATATTCTGCCTGTGGAGTATCAGACCTAGACAGTTGACAAGACCATCAGCCCAGCACCTTAATTTTATGAGAATGAAATACAAGAAAGAAAAGGACTTGGTCAAGGCTACAGGGGAAAGTTGCTGGGATAGCCGGAACTAGAACTTGAATAGCCTCCCTCCCAATCCAAAAAACAACCAGAGGCCTAGGAGAAATTCCTGGCAGCCTCTTGGCTCCTGAAGCCTGGGAGAGATGGGATCCATGGGGAAATTGACTTTCAGTCTCCAACAGGCCCTCCTGCAGGGATGGAAAATGGAGCTAGGCATGCGAAAACACCCAGGTATTCTCCTGATTCTGGGTTGGAGTGAGTGTTTGGGGCAACAACTAAGGCCTCAATCTCCTCCTGAAGCCCCAAATCAGCCAGGACCCCACTTCTGACATCCTTTTGACTAGAATGCCACCCTGCCCTGGAAACTAAGGATCAGTCTTTCTTTCTCATAAAATCTAAGAAGTGTTCTTGGGCCAGAAGCCCCCACAAGGTCTCAGAGCAGCCCCATACATTCTCTTGGCCAAAGTCCACAGACAGTATTGTTCCAGGCAAATTAACTCCTCCATCCAACATTCTGGAAGTCTCGACTATGTATACACCCATTTGTAAAGCTGGCAACTTTCTCTTGTCTCTGAGGGATAAGAAGCATCTGTGCAGACATGGGCCTGAAGGGAAATAAGGCTGCTGGTTACACGTGGATTAAATTCTAAGAGAAACAGAAAGGCTCCTGCCATAAACAGGGGTTGTCTAGGCAGAGGATGCCATTATATGATGGATCAGACTGAGAGACAAGAAAGACGCAAGGTCTCAGTGCCAGGTAGTGGTGGGGTGAGGACCAGAATCCCAAGTTCTTGAGGGAAATACGGTACTTATGGGAAACTGCAGGTAGTTAGGATGGATCACACCCAGGCAGCCTGATTCCAAAGCCTGGGTCTTACCATTGTACTTACAGCTTCATGAGGCAGTTTAGGGCAGCTTCAGCATTTGGCTGCTGGAGTTTGAATTATCTCCCTCAAGAAAGTGAAGAAGAACTAAAGAGCCTCTTGATGAAAGTGAAAGAGGAGACTGAAAAAGTTGGCTTAAAGCTCAACATTCAGAAAACTAAGATCATGGCATCCAGTCCCATCACTTCATGGCAAATACATGGCAAATACGGTGGAAACAGTGGCTAACTTTATTTTTCAGGGCTCCAAAATCACTGCAGATGGTGATCGCAGCCATGAAATTAAAAGACACTTACGCCTTGGAAGGAAAGTTATGACCAACCTAGACAGCGTATTAAAAAGCAGAGACATTACTTCGCCAACAAAGGTTCGTCTAGTCAAGGCTATGGTTTTTCCAGTGGTCATGTATGGATGGGAGAGTTGGACTATAAAGAAAGCTGAGCACCAAAGAATTGATGCTTTTGAACTCTTGTTGGAGAAGAGTTGGAGAAGACTGTTGGAGAAGACTCTTGAGAGTCCCTTGGACTGCAAGGAGATCCAACCCGTCCATCCTAAAGGAGATCAGTCCTGGGTGTTCATTGGTAGGACTGATGTTGAAGCTGAAACTCCAATACTTCTGGCCACCTCATGCGAAGAGCTGACTCATTTGAAAAGACCCTGATGCTGGGAAAGATTGAGGGCAGGAGGAGAAAGGGACAACAGAGGATGAGATGATTGGATGACATCACTGACTCGATGGACGTGGGTTTGGGTGGACTCCGGGAGTCCTGGACAGGGTGATGGACAGGGAGGCCTGGCATGGTGTAGTTCATGGGGTCGCAAAGAGTTGGACATGACTGAGTGACTGAACTGAGATAAGTTCATTTCTCTTTCTTGCCTCCATTTCCTCATTTGTAAAGTGGAAGGAAGAACACTGCCTGCCTCTGTGAAAATTAAATGAGTTAATTTTTTAAGATCTGTTACCAGAGTGCTAGAAAATAAGAAAGCATCCATTTTCACAACTATTACAATGCTGCACAACATACACACATACCCATTAACCAAATTGTATTTTCCATCCATCTTCCCTTAACAAATGGGAAAGTCATTGTGAGCAGGAAAACATGTATCTGTGATATATTGTGGTTTTTTGCTTGGTCTTGTTTTTAAAAGAAATTCAGCCTTTTTTTTTTTTAGGCTACAGTGCATGGCATGTGGGATCTTAGTTCCCCAACCAGAAATCGAACCTGCATTGGAAGCTCTGAGCCTTAACCCCTGGATCACAGGGGAAGTCCCTGTGATATATTGTTAAGCCTACAAAAGATACAGGAAAGCTTTTCTTTAATCATGTACTTAAAGGAACATGGCAAATTTTTAATCTGTTTGAAACAAGTCAAAAGTATCTCTTCTGTCCTTGGGCTAAAGGTGTGTTACACTGCATCACTGCCTTGGGGGGGTGTGTACCCAACAGTGGGTTTGCTTTTGAAAGGTGAGGCTACATCCCCTTGGAGCACAGGCTGCCATGGGCAGTTGCCAGGCTTCTTTCTGTCGGCCTCAGACTATTGCAGGTAAGCTATTCACTTCAGAGCTAGAACATCCACTGTCAAAGCTGCAGTTGTACATTGTGTTTTTTTAGGCAGTGAGCATTTGGCAGCTGTGTGTTTACTTAGCAAAGAGTTTCTGGGATCACCAGGAGGTGTGCCCTCTCTTTCTGTTTATCCAACATTGTCAGTCTTCTATGCTGATGAGGACCACACTTTAAAGAGAAAGTACTCAGGCATACACTCACTTTGTCTACCTGCATGTCCCTGGTTTGAGTTGAACCTCCCAGACTCTGCAATGAACCTGTGTTCTACACAAGTCCTCCTGAGTCTGCCTTGATTCTGTGCTGTACCTGGGGTAGGGGTCAGGGGTGACCTGTCACAGGGCCATTCAAGGTCTTTGACAGTTCTCCTAACTTTATATTTGAAGGCTCCATGCTCAGATGGTAAAGAATTTGCCTTCAATGCAGGAGACCTGGGTTCGACCCCTGGTTCAGGAAGATCACCTGGAGAAGGGAATGGAAAACCACTCCAGTATTCTTTCCTAGAGAATTCCATGGACAGAGGAGCCAGGCGGGCTACAAAAAGTTGAACACGACTGAGAGACTGACGCTTTCACTTTCACCACATCATAGCAAACATGTTAAAATACATATGCAATTTTGTGTTACAAAACACTCAAATTTTTACAATTGCTTTTTAAAATATACGACTATCAGCAACTAATTGAATTATGATGAGCTGTAATGACTGGACAATTTCAGACATTTCTGGAATGACTCAAAAGCAAGGAAATCAAATCTACAACTTTTTTTCAAGGGTAATGAAATTTTTATGAATTGAAAATCTGATCAGTGAAGAAAGTTGGTATATGTCATGCATAGTCTTCAGTGAATAAAAGACACAGCCCCTCCCGCCTGGGAACTCTTCAAGCTCAGGCCAAGCTCTGCGTGGGAAAAAGACTGCGGTGAGCCACTGGCGGTGATATCAAACCCAATGACCTTAGAATCCAGAAGGAAAAGTCTACCACTGTCTGAATAAATGCAGTTTATTGAAGATATAGAACAGAAAATTCATACATATATTGGTGCCAAGAAAGGAAAAGTACTGCTCGAGGGAAACCAAAACATCAGCAGGAGATTGGGGGGAGAGGGGCCGCCGAGAAAGGGTGGGTAGCCGGGTATGCACAGGGCTGGCTGGGGCTTTCCCATAGGACAGTGGAACGTGGGCTGGGGTGGCGAGCCCTGCGGGGCGGAGGCGGTGACACAGCCCAGCCCCTGGGCACTGCCCCGCGGCTCGGCCTTATAGGAGCAGATGGTTTTTCCCCCAGATAACCCCTCCCAGGAAATTTTGGGCCGCCATGCCAGCCGCAGAAGCTACGTAGGGAAAGGGTCCCACGGGTATATCAAAGGGCGTACAGAGCTAGAGTGTGCCGGCAGGTGAAGAGGGCTGGTGGGTCCGAGACAACGTTCAGAGTTTGTGGTGGGACCGCTGGCTCTGAGAGGAGCTTTGTGTGACCCGGACCGAGCTGCGACCGCCAACCCCGCTGACGGCGCACGAGCCCCCGGAATTGGAGACGCCCCCGCGCACAGCAGAGCCCCCGCCGGAACTGCTGTCCAAGCCCAGGCCCCCGCGGCTGGCCCTGCTGTCCCGGCCTCCGCTGCCCAGCCTCCCGCTGCCTAGACCGCCGCTTCCCAGACCCCCGCTCCCCAGGCCTCCTCGACCTCCAGCTCCTCCTCCCAGGGCGCCGCTGCCGCCACTGCTGCTGCTGGTGGTGTTGTGAACCATCTCTGCAAAGAGCATTGGGGTCAGCCAGCTTCTGGGAGGCCGGTCCAGCCCGCCCACCAGTCC
>NW_011494955.1:6373846-6379228 GCF_000754665.1 Bison bison bison
CCGCCCCCCAGCCCCGCCCACAGTCCGGGAGCCAATCCCCTCCGCCCACCGGCTCTTCCCCTGGGTACCGCCCACTAAGGTTTGGCGGAGTCGGGTGAGGGCAGGCTTCAGGACAGCCGGGCAGGGGAGGTTGGCCTCCCCCGCCGCCACCCTACAGCCTCTTCCCAGCCTGCAAATGGTGCAGCCCACCAGCGCTGGCCCCGCAGTAACCCCCCCGCCCCCGCCCCCACCTCGGTTTGAGAAACATTATCCCAAAGCATCCAGCCCCTTTCCTGAGAAGGAACCCGGTACTCACCGATGCTCACAGAACTCTGGCACTCCCCAGACATCCTGTTGGGGAAGATCAGACCTCCGTATTAGCATCTGTGCCGGAGCCTCCTTTCCTTAAATACACCTTGCTTAGGTCAATAACAGTGAAAGCCTTGGTCCCCCTAGCTCCTTCCTGACTGATGCTGACTGTAAGAAATATGTGCTCAAAATGCCATGACATGCATTCCTCCTCCTGTTGGGTAAAGTTGGGCTTAAATTGTTACCCTTTCCCACTAACATCACCTTCAAGAGGATCAGAGCAAAGGGTCATTCGTGTGTCTACCCACATTCTTCCTGCTCCTCAGGGGCCTATATAGTAAATAATGTTTATATCTGTCCCTTTAAAGGCCAGAGCCCTATAACCAAGTGCCAGCCTACAGGAACCCACTCTTCAGAAACCTACTATTAAGGCCTTAAATAATAAAGAAATAACCTAGAAATAGTATTTATGCCTGTGAAAGAGAAAGTCGCTCAGTCGTGTCTGACTCTTTGTGATCCCATGGACTATACAGTCCGTGGAATTCTCCAGGCCAGAATACTGGAGTGGGTAATCTATCCATTCTCCAGGGGATCTTCCAGACCCAGGAATCGAACTGGGGCCTCCTGCATTGCAGGCGGATTCTTTACCAGCTGAGCTACCAGGGAAGCCCTTATACCTGTAAGTCCTCCTCTTTTTCAGACATGTATTTTACAGCTAAAATATGAGACATGAAAAATGGGAAAACCTGCCCAAGGTAAGTTTCTGGTGGTGTCACTATTGCATAGAAAGCACAGTTCTCCTGGAGGATTGGCAGCATCTCAAAACACTTAAAGGGGCAGGGGCAGGAGTTGGGTGGGGGTGGAATGGGCCCGCTGAGGGCTACCACCATCTCCAGCAGTCCACATGAGCATGCTCAGGCAGCAAAGCCACCAGACATCTCAGCCTCCTGGAAACCAGAGGGATTCCAACTAACCTGCACTCCTCGCCCTCCAGGAGGGTCCGGTAGGTGGCAATCTCAATGTCAAGGGCCAGCTTGACATTCATCAGCTCCTGGTACTCCTTCAGCAGCCGGGCCAGGTCCTCCTTGGCCTGCTGCAGGGCAGCCTTGAGGTCCTGAAGCTTGGCACTGGCATCCTTGAGGGCCACTTCCCCGTGCTGCTCTGCATTAGCAATGGCTGTCTGCAGGTTGGCATTCTGGGTTGGGGGCGACCAGAAGTCCAATTTAGGTTCAAGTGGATTCACTGAGAGCCTGCCTGTATGCTTGGCACTTACACATGGATCACCTCATGTTGGACAAATGAGGAAACTAAAACCCAAGAAGATGAAGCCTGGGCTGCAGTCGAAATCCTAGTGCCTCAAGGAATGGGATTAACACCATCTGGCCTCAAGGACACAGGCCAGCTCAGGAGTCAGACTCCTCCTATACCTCTCTTCTCTCTCATGGTAAGAGTCTAAGCATCTCCTAAAAGCCCTCCTCCTCCAGGAAGTCTTCTTGAATTATCCAAAGAATTGTCTTTCTGTCCTAATCCATGTTGATGTGAGCTACCTTGGCTAATTCTCCTAATCTGGTCTTCACACAGCTTCTTTCCCCAGCCTCCCTAATTATGTCTGAACTCAACATTTCTGGTCCACATCAGCCTCCAGTCTCCAGGCAGGCAGGATCTGGGTCCATTAGACACAGCCCAGAAGCACGCCCTGTCAATTTTAGCATGCAAGGGGCTGGGACGTGAGTGCTGAGCCCTGAGCTTACGGTGCAGGCATCAGCCCGCAGTCTCAGGTGAGTGCTCCTTCCTCCTTCCCACCTGCTTCTTGATGCTCTCAATCTCGGCCCGCAGCCTCTGGATCATCCAGTTGAACTCCATGATCTCACTCTTGATACTCTTCAGGTCGTCCCCATGCATGCCGGCTGTGGTCTGCAACTCACCCAACTGTATCCAAAAAGAGTCACACATTCAAAAGGCCAGCAGGGCCTACTACGGTCCCCTACTCCAACCCTTCTGCATCACAAACAGGAAAACAAAAACAGAGTTAGGGCCTGTGCAAGGTCACCCACTGGAGGAATCAGGTGCTCTGTCCTCTGTGTCAGGGACACGTCTTCCAGCACAGTCGCTGTTGGGATTTTTTTGAGCTTTTACTTTGCCCCAAGCCCTGTGCTTTACCTCATAGAACCTCACAGCTTCCTGGTGAGGAAGGCATTATTATCCTTATCTTATGAATGGGAAAACTGAGACACAGATTGCTTGAGTACCATGACTAAACTCTCCGAGGCGTCAAGTAAGAGGACTGGCGCATGAATGCAAACATCTCAGATGCTGGAGCCATCTCTTCCCCAGCAGGCTATCCTTCTGGGGCAGAAAACTCAGAAGAGTCTGATGCTTAAGGGCTAGCTTAGGCCCCATGCAGATGTGGGGATGGGAGAAAGGTGTACAGAATTCCCCTGTCCTCTAACTTTGCTCAGTCTCCCTTGCTTTCCTCCTGCTTCCTTTCAGACACTGACTTCAACCCCTCAGTGTGATCAGATCAGAAGCAAGCATGACAGGGCCCAATTGGGTGCGAGCAAAATAGAAGTGTCTCCAACAATAAAAGATATGCAGCCAGAGGGCTTTAGGTTAAGTATTTCTCAAGCTTGGCACTAGTGACATTTCAGACAGAGTAATTTTTTGTTTGGTGGGAGAATGGTATCTCACACATTGTAGAATGTTTAGCAGCATCTCTGGCCTCTACCCTCCAGACTCCAGTAGCACCTCACCCCCACCCCTAGGTGTGACATTCAAACCTGTCTTCACACATTGCCACGTGCCTCCTGGGGGAAAAGTATACCTTCCCCCCACCCCAGTTGAGAAGCCCCAGGTTAGAGCAATGTCAGAGCTCTCTGATTAGGAAGGGAGATGTCTGGTAGCAAACCAGCCTAGTAGGAGGGAGAGGAGCCACCATGCTGGAAATGCAGAGAAGAATGACTCTGGAGCAGACTCGGCCCTCCCGGGGAGACGTGATGGTGTTACCCACCTTGGACTGGTACAGAGCCTCAGCCTCAGCCTTGCTCCTCTGGGCGATGGCCTCGTACTGGGCGCGGACCTCGGCGATGATGCTGTCCAGGTCCAGGCAGCGGTTGTTGTCCATGGACAGGACCACGGACGTGTCACCTGTGTCTAACTGCATCTGGGACAGCTCCTGCAGGGCCAGGCAGACATGACCCCTCCTGAGCTCGCCAGGAGACACAAGCCACCAGCTCAGGAGGGAGGGCTCTGAACCAACTGAGGGACAGGTGAGAAGGTATCACTTTTGTCAGAAGGACTGAGACATGAAACTTTTTCTCTAGGAGACAGGAGGCAGGTGGGTGAGGGGCAGACTTACAGCATCATAGAGGGCCTTCAGGAAGTTGATCTCATCTGTCACACTGTCCACCTTGGCCTCCAGTTCCACTTTGGTCATGTAGGCAGCATCAATGTCCTGGGAAAGAATTCAGTCATGGTCCCCTCTGACCTGTGGGCTTAGCCCAGTCCTGGGCACTGATGGAGGGAGCGGGGCAAAGGGGCCACAGGGGCCTGCCCCGTTCCCCCCACCAACCGCCCCCCCTCCGGAGCTCCCATTCAGGGGAAATGAGATGCCCATCCAGGCACAGGCAGACCTGGCCTAACATGACCAAATAGGCTGCCTTACAGGCTGGGCTGGAGGACCCTTCTCAGAAAACAGCCAAAGAGGCTGTGAGGGTGAAAAGAAGAGCAAGGGTTGGGCCGGGGCCATTACACTGAGACTGGGTGAGGAGAATTTGTGAGGAGGGTCTGGGGGAGAATCTAAATCAGCAACACTCAAAGGTTCTCTCTTTTTTTTTTTCCAAAGGCTCTCTTTAAATTGCTCCTGGGAATACACTCCTGTGGTAGGGGGGAGGAATATATATATTCTTCTCTTCATCCACTTTCTGATCACAACTCAAGATCTAATGGGATTCATAGACGCACAGGCCCATCAGGAGGGAGCCACATGGCAAAGTCTGGTGGACCCTTTGGACCCTCCTCCCAGGAGGGGAGCAGCCAGGCCCTCAGATGCCCCTCCCAGCTTGTAGGGTGGAGGGGCTCCCTGGCTCCCTCCGTGGCCCTCCCTCCCTACAGGGCCTGAAGGAGACCCTCAAAATAAGAGGACTGGACTTTTTCTCCCCTCAACCTCATAGCGCCCTATTCAGCAGGGCTCTGGGGTGGGAGGTGGGGGAAAGACCCTTCACCTTCTTCAAGACAATGAAGTCATTCTCTGCCGCAGTGCGCTTGTTGATCTCCTCTTCATATCTATGAGAAAAGAGGCACTTTCTGGCCCATCTTCCCCAGGAGGTCACCATGGCCTCAGAGCACTTCCCGTAAGTACCGCAGCCTCAGGGCTTCTTGTCCTGCCCTTTAGCTCAAGGCCTGTGCCCTTGCAGTGCACCGCCCCCCAGGTTCAGGTGAGACCTGGTTTTTCTACAGGCTTCACTGAGCACTATGTGCGCTCAGAGGGTAGGGCCTGGAACCGGCTCTATGTTCAGCAAGTATGGTAGCCCTGTGGGCTCTTGGTAAGCACTTCTTGAATTCACGAAAACCCAGAATGGCACTACAAATGTGCCGGGTCTTATTCTGTGAATGACACGTATTAACTCATTCAGGCCTCGCTACAGTGAATAAAGACTACCACTGTCTCCATTTTACAGATGAGAAGACTGAGGCACAGAGAAGCTAAGGAGTCAGTCCAAGCTCACAGAGCTGAAAGTGGTGGAATAGACCTTGCCCAAGGCACTCGGATCCCAGAGACCGTACTCTTAACTTTAAAGTAACCTGCCTCTCCTTCAGAAGCCTATTGACAAGGGAAATACACCCCATATTTGGAGGGGAATTTGGAGATGATGTAGTCCAGGGAGGATGGAGGGTGTTGTCTGATTCTGTGTGGTTTGTGAATGAACTTCAGAGTGTCTTGGAACATCCCCACCAAACTTACATGGATACACCCTTTCATTAAATTCTTAAGAGTTTCTGCCCCAAATAAACCATGAGCCATTATTTTAAAGACTGGGATCTTGAAAGTCAGAGAAGGTGGGGGTAAATCCCCCCCAGCGTGTAGCCAGCTGGAAC
>NW_011494955.1:6379328-6390614 GCF_000754665.1 Bison bison bison
ACCCACCCTGCCCCACCCCCTGCCCCAGGAACTGAGCAGCACACACCTCTTCTTGAAGTCCTCCACCATCCCCTCCATGCTCCTCAGCTCCTCATGCAGCTTGTCCTTCTCAACATGCAGACCATCCAGAAAGGCCCTGAGGCTGCTGATGTAATTCTCGAAAAAAGGCTCCAGGTTGCGGTTGTTAGTGTTAGTGCCAGATCCCTGCTCCTGCAGGAGGCTCCACTTGGTCTCCAGGACCTTGTTCTGCTGCTCTAGGAACCGCACCTGCCATCCAATAGGAAAAGGACATCAGGGAGCAGTCTGCAGCCAACTCCAGTCTTGGTTGACTTTCCTAGAAACAAAGTTCCCAGGAATCTCCCAGTCCCTCCCGTTGGGTTGCATTTTGCCTGCTACAATAGTTCAGTACTAACCCCATGTGGATAGCAGCATCAGTGACCTACAACGGAGGCAGAGGCCTGCTGTGCAGATAAGGAAACTGAGTCCCAGAGTAACCAAGGTGACACTACAAGCTAGTAACAAACCAAAACTGAGGTTTCTTGATACCCAGACTGGATGATCTTCCCACTGTATCATTCATTCATCCATTCATTCCTCAATCAGTTAGTACTCAATAAATAGCAGGAGATTTGAGAGCCTACAGCAGGTGTAGTTTCCAGGAAGAGGTTTACAGTACATCTGGGTGCCCTGTATTAAGGTGAGAAATAGAGAAAACCACAGAGAAATGGCTCTTGGGCTGCCCTAGTCCTAGGAACAAGGGCCCAGGTGCACCGAGATGGGCCCTTGCTGCTGAGCCTGGTTAAATGTAGGACTCGGTTGCATTTAAATTGAACCACTAGCTGAAGATGTCTCAAACTTTCATTTGCTGCAAAACGTTTCTGTACACAAGCTCAAAGCCAACTGTATAAACAATGGAATAAATATCAATCAATTGACCATTCAACAAACATTTGCAAAGCACCAGGCATGTGCCATGCCTTATGCTGGCCACTCAGGACCCCAGGACCTGAGAATCCCCCTTCAAAGGTGATAAGAGATCTTGCTGAGAAGGTCTTGGATAGTTCTCCACCTTTTGTGGAGAGCAGTATTTTCACATCACTTTCTACCTCTCTGTGAATAATTTATCTGGACACCCAGGTGTCTGCCAGGAACTAGTGGGTCACTAGGCTTTGAAGAACTTCCCCTCTGCAAAGTCTGATATTCCAGTGTTAAGATCAACTTCATCTTCAGCTTTGCCCAAGCCTCTTACATATGGTGAGAGGACCCCCAACGAGTCCCTACAAACCCTTTCTTTAAGACCTGATACTATCCCATGGTCACAAAGAGATCGCAACACCTTATACTCAGCAGTACTGCTGAAACACTCAGTTAGCAGCTGATCAAGCCTGGATACTCTCTAGTCACCACAACTGTTGTCATAGTGTCCCCACTATGACATGGAGTAGTCAGAGCACAGAAAGCCCAGTAAAACCTCGCTTCAACCTCGCCTACACACAGACACGCATATACCAAGGTCAGTGGCCTAACATTCACAGCTCTTCACGCCGAAATCTTCCCAAGAGAATCACCCAGGAGGAGGTACCCCTTACCCTTTCCCCCCTCCCACCCCCAAAAAACACTCTGCATCCCTCTCCTTAGGCTGAGAGTAGATTAATTCATCACTCAGGTAAATATCCAGCCTTGGCAGAGTTGGTCTCTCTTTCAAAGAGGAGCAATTCACAGTCTTCCTGAGATGGAGGAGGAGTGCAGAAGGCATCAGTGAGGGACATCCATGATGGCAGCAGCCTCGGCAGCGCCAGAGGCACCGCGCAGAGCTGCAGTGATGGGGCTTGCAGGAACGGTAGTGGCTCCGTCCAGTGAGGGACCCGAGATCTTTTCATCATCTACCACTCCCTTAGCAGGCCCGCCCCCGAGGGATGGAGGTAGAGGATGAATCTGCAAGTCCTTCCTTGGTGGCAAAAGGAAAAGAGGAAGAGGGGGCCAAGCTCATTAGGACAAACTTTCTCACTGCCCAGCTGTCCCGAGCTGGGCTCACCTTGTCAATGAAGGAGGCAAACTTGTTGTTGAGGGTCTTGATCTGCTCCCGCTCCTGAGCCTTTACTTGCCCAATCTGGGGGTCAATCTCCACATTGAGGGGCTGCAGGAGGCTCTGGTTGACAGTCACTTCCTGGATTCCCCCAGGGAAGCCACCTGGGCCAAAGCCACCAGGGCCACCAAAGCCACGGGGTCCTCCAAAACCACCAGGACCACCAAAGCCACCAGGACCCCCAAAGCCACCAGCACCTCCAAAGCCACCAGCCCCTCCTCCAAAGCCACCAACTCCCCCTCCAAAGCCCCCAGCTCTTCCACCAAAGCCCCCGCCCATCCCTCTTCCACCACCTCCAAAACCACAGCCTCCTGAATATCCCCCACTGGTGCTCCTAAACCCTCCAGCCCGGATGCTGCCTCCAGCCAGGCTGATGGAGATCTTCTTGTTCCCCCCCAGGTTGTAGAGACTCTGGCTGCCGAAGCCTCCTCCCATCAGGGCACAGGCGGCAGACCCAGCGCCACCCCCGCCTGAGCGGGAGGCCAAGGAGGACTTGGAGGAGGTGACCCGGCTTTGGCCCGACACCACGGCTGAGCGCCTGCTGAAGCCCTGCCAGCGGCTCCCGCTGGAAGCCCTGCAGGACTGCTGGCTGTAGCCGGCCTGACGACTCATGGTGGACGGCAAGGTATTCCAAAAGGAGAGCGGACCGGGAGGTTGGCGGAAAAGCGGAGACCTTCTGAAGCTCTGGGCCGGAGGTGGCACTTATATAGGGCTGGGAGCTTGGCTGGCTGGCGGTGCCAACCAACTAATTGAGGTATTATCAGCTTTGGTTTGCCTGGCAGAAAGAGGTCAAGTCCGAAACTCAAAACACACCTTGGTAATCACTCCAAATTTCCAAATTGCTTTGTTTCCCAAGGGTTACTCATCTGAAGGAAGCTTAAGTTGGGAGAGGGGCCATCCTGCAGGGCTGGACACAGCCCTAATCCCCGAGAGACTTACCCTCCCATCCCAGGAGTGACAAGTCAGCATTTCCGTACCTCCCCTGTGTCCCCATGGCCACCCTGCCAGCCCATCAAGCCTCAGAAGTTTACAGGATGGGTTCAGAGCCTCAGTGAGGACCTAGGGGAAGAAGGGAGAAGAAGGGGGAGGGCTGGGAAGGAGAAGGAGCATGAGGAGATGGAAAATGGAAGAGTGAGAGAAGGTATAGCATCCCTCTGGGGCTCTTGCCATCCAGGCAGGAAAAGGTACACATCCGAATCACACAGCAGGATGTGTTCTTGACCGTGTGGGCCTTGGATGGAGAGCTGGTTGGGGAGCGGGGAAAATAGGGTGCAGGGTGCTCAGGCCAAGAAACAGAGGGATATACAGTGGACTGAAAGGAAGCACAGACCACAGCCAGGGCTTCCCCGGTGGCTCAGCGGTAAAGAATCTGCCTGCAGTGCAGGAAACGCAGGAGACAGGGGGTTGATCCCTGGGTCTGGAAGCTCCCCTAGAGGAGGCATGGCAATGCACTCTGGTATTCATACCTGGAGAATCCCATGGACAAAGGAGTCTGTTGGCTATGGTCCATAGGGTCGCAAAGAGTCGGACATGACTGAAGCGCCTAAGAACACACGCACACACAGACCATAGCCGAGGACTTTGAGGAAGGCAACAGACAGGGAGGGGGGCCTGTGGGGAAAGGAAAGCTGGAGGAAGACTAATCCAGGAAGGAAGAGTGTGCAGACTACCTGGTCCAGGTCAGAGAGACCACCAACCTTTCCTATTCCAAGCTCACATTAGAGAAATGAATCCAGGATTTCTCATTTCTCCTCTCGGCTCCCCTAAGATACACCATCTACACCACCTAGGAAGCTTGAGTGGCTCCCTGGATGGCTATAAACTACATCCACCCGCAGCTGGGCAGGGTCCATTTAACTTGACTCAGACCATAGGAAAGTGAAGGCTCTTTCCATCATCAGTTTTCTAAAACATATTTTTATTTATCATCACGATGTATACAATAGAGCTGATTACTTCCAATCACATCATGATCTTGTAGATTTTTTCCCCAATATTCTTTGCATTACTCTTTATTCCATATTAGAAACAAAAGTTTCAGATATCTTTTGACTCAGTATTCCAAGTTCTTGGGACATAGCATCAGTACTTCCCACTATCCTGTTGGGTTCTTGCCTCTTATCTCTGACTCTTTTTCCAGGGCACATTGTTGACTAAAATCCATGAATTCTATAGAAAAATCATTTAATCTGCTAATTTCCCTTTTCTTGTCACCATCAAGATTCTAAAAAAAAGAAGAATGATTGCAATTTGTAAGGTTGTTGAGAGGATGGTTATGAGAAAAGCAAACTGTCATATCACTTATCATATGTGGTATGAATGTTTAATCAGTTACAACATTTACCTCCCATTGCCCTTCAGCAGCAAAGACCAGTCTTAATTACTCCAAGGCTGAAAGCCGACCTCCAGGTACTCCGGAAAATGTCTTTACTTAAAGAGAAAGAGAAAGGAGACTTCTCTTTCTTCTTCTAATTTGGCCTCCTTTGTCCCCAGATACCTGCCCCTCCAGGAATCCCCCCTCATTTATCTGACCCAGCCCCTTTGTTTACCCCTCACCTCTGGCTGCTCAGCATATGTGCTCTCAACCAAGAGTGCGGGGTAATTGCTCCCCTACAAGCTCACTGGGAATCGAGCCAGTTTAAACCAGTGACCCATGAAACCTTAGTTCCAGGAACTCTGCTCCTGTTTCTTCAAGCACACAAAGACCCTCAAGTCAAGTGGCCTCGGACAGGGTGGCAAGTGGAGGTTCTGTATGATCGAGGTCTGCTTGGATTACAGAATTCAGTGCCTCAGACTACCGGACTTTCTACATACATGCATGCACACACACACACACACACAGGACCAAAACACAACATGTACTGTGCATTAACAGTAACCACACATACATGTGTACACACTCACAAAATCTCTCACATACACGCAGACACACGCTCTCAACACGGTTCCCTGCCCAGCAGTCTCTTCCCTATGAAGCCCTTGATGTCACAAATAGGCATTCCCTGCTTTGTCTTCTAAACCTCATTGCCTGCCTCATTCCCTCATGGCCCTGATTATTGCCCAAAGCATCTCACTAATCTGAGAAACCAAGACACAGCAACTGGGTCCAAACAAAGGCACAGGCTGGGAGTTAGGCAGCCCGGGTCCTACCCTGACTCAGCTGCCACCCACATCTTCTCTCTGCTGCTCAGCCTCCTCTTCCAAACAAGGACGGTGGCACACCTGATCAAGGGATCCGTGCAGACCCACTGAAGCCCAGGGTTCAGAGGAGGACAGGGGCAGGAGGAAGGGGCAGCAGGGGGCAGTGCCCCAGTGTCGTGGCCACCGCCATCTCAGCCCGCTGACATCCATGAAGGATAGTCCACCTGGTGAGAGTGGGGAGAGTGGCCTGGTGACCGGGTTGGGAGACGGGGCCTTTACAACACAGCACATAAGCCGCTCTCATTGCCGACCCGTGAGGTCGATCCTGACTCCAAAATCCAAATAGTGTTTTGGATTCAAGTGTGGCTGATGCCCGCATCCAAAGAGACCCTGAGAATGAATGAGGAAATGTCCCGCACCGTCTTCCTGTCTCACCTGCGTGGTTTTCAGTGCTATCACAGAGAAATTCTTCAGAACGATTAGCTGATTTCCACCCCTTGGCAGCTGCCAATGCCAGGGCCCAGTTTGAATATGCTGAGAAGTCAGTTTGCATTTCAAACGTCGAGAACAAAGTCCAAAGAGCTTGAAGTGGAAGTCTGGGACTCTAATGAGGGCCCAGCCCAAATCTCTTATTCCTGACAAATCCCACTCTAATCCCCCACACCCACAGACTATAAAAGCCCAGCCGCTCTCCTCTGACACCTCTTAGGGAGAGAAATGGTGTGCTACTGGCAGGGAGGTGCCACCGCTGAAAGCAGTAGGTGGGGCTTTCTAGGAGGTGAGGGCACAGGGGTCCCAGGGGAGGCACGGGGCCCTGCACCACCTCCTCTCCGTGGTCATGGCTGTGCCTCCCAGGACGGCGCCCTGACCAAGGCTGCCTCTGCTCCGGGGAAGCTGGGTCCTCTCTGGGAGAACTAGGGAGGAGGAGGAGGGATTGCTCCTGCCCACAGGCAGCCCCGGCTTCTCTGGGGACCAGTGCACTCAGATGCAAGTGCTCAGGGCTAAGGACAGGCTTGGCAACACAGGGCACAGCAGCTGGGCCAAGGACAGCAGGTGGGAAAGAGCCAAAGAGGGAGAAGGAGATGGGGCTGCACCAAGATGGGGGACCCTGGGCTGGGAGGCCTGGCAGGAAGGGCGGGGTGGATGGTTCCTGGGTAGAGTTGGCCCTAAAGTCTGCACTCGGAGGGCACGCTGCTCCACAAGGAACTGTTCCTCGACACTGAGCTTTGAGCCAAGTCTCCCCAGGGAGGGGCCAGCCCTGTGGCATCTGGAGCTCAGGAAAAAAAGTCTAAAGCCCAGCAGATGTAGTCTTGAACTTAGCTCCATCCTGAAGGAGAGGGCCAAGAGGGACAGGATGGCTTCCTCACGGTGCCCAGACTCTCCCACCCAGGAATCTGTCAGAGCGATGCCACGGGGGGCCCCTCTGGCCAGAAGCAGGAGGCCTGAGCCCCAGGCTCCAGACCCCTCTGGGCCTCCAGTTAGCCAGTCATGAAATAGAGCTGATACACCTCTGCTCTCCTGATTGAGCAGAGAGGATGGGAGGTGAGTTAAGTACAGTAAAGGGCTTTATAAACTCAAGAGCAGGAGTCCTGTGTTGACTCGGGGCGTTCTAATAGTAGAAAAGCAAGTCATGAGGGTGCTGGCCGGATGGCAGACTCCATAATTAACACTCTACAGACTTCTCCCCACTTGACCCTCATTGCAATCCTATAGGGAAGATTTGTAGCTCCATTTTACAGATGGAGCCTGGAAATTAAGTAACTTGTCCAAGACCACAAGTGCAAAGCCAAGCCTCCGACTCAGTTCTGTCCCAATCTGGAGACCATGCCTGTGGCCCCACAGGGTGTTCTGTGTCTGTTCCTGCCCAGAGCTCAGCGCATGGAGCAAGCCCTGACTCTGAACAGTTGATGGGATTTGATCACATTCTGGAAATGGCAGGTAAAACCAGAGCATGGAATGAGGAGAAGAGTCACAAAGACCACCACACACTTGTCCAGGGATGGTCCCCAGAAGGGCGCTTTGCATTATTTCCCCCACAGAGGTGACAGTTTGTGCTGAGCTAGCCCCCTCCTTCTTGGTCAGGCCCATGGGCCAGATTTTGCAAACTGGTGGACCCCACCCTGGAGCCATGGACCACTGAGACACTAAGCAGCTCAGAGCTGCTACCGTTGCCTCCTTCATCCTCTGCCTGAGGCCCTAGTGTGAGTCCGCCCCCCTCACCCACGCCCAGCCGCCACTTCCTGAGCACCTCTCTGGCCGGGCACTGTCCTGACCTCCTCTCACCCACTCTCCCTCGGTCCTAGGGATCATGAAGAGTCCTCAGACTTAAAGCCCCCTCCCCCTTCCCTTTACACCCTGATGTATCATTTAGGAGCAGCCCAGCCCCACCACAAAGCCTCATATGACCAGCCTGGCCCCTCGGCCTCTTCTGTCCTAAACCACCTGGGACGCCTGTGGCCCCTACCACATCCATAAGTCACATGAGAGCATCTTCCCTCCCTTAAACCAGTGTGAAAGCCCTTGGAGGGCAGGCCTCGTACCTGGGGCAGTCCTCTGTCCCCCAGCACCCAGCCAGCTTCGTACAACTCAGAAAGTTCTTGGTTCCCTGTAAAAGCCAAGCCACAGCCTTATAGGCATACATGCCAACACTTAACAGTATCTGACATTTGTGGAGTGTCTTCAACTTTTTAAAACCCTTTCACTTATCTGACTCGACAGACAAATGGGCAAAAGCACCACCTAGAGATACACACCCTCCTGTGACTCATAGACAAAGCACTTTCATACAACTTGTGACCCCAAATGGAAATGACAAAAGCATTAAGCATGAACTGAGTTTGAAGACCGATGCAGTCAGGAGGTAGATTCTGTCCCAACCTACTCACTGATTCTGCTTTCTGCTAAAAGGCATGAAGATTAGAACAGGAAGTGAAGGTCAGGCACAGTGTTCGGAGGACCCAGAAAGAGTGTCCAGACTCTGTCTCCTTAAGACTTCATTCTCTCCAAGGAATCCAACTTGGACCACTATCCATTCAGTCATCCCTCCAAACATCCATTCATTCTCTCAGCAATCACTGTTAAATGCCTACATATGGCTGGTCCCAGGCTACCCAATAAGGAACACAATGATATGCAAGACAGGGTCCAAGATCTGGAAAAGCTTCCAGTTGTATTGAAGGAAGGGATCAGTCATGTAAACAACTCCTTATTAATACTTTGGGGATCAGCATTTTTGACAGCAGATCAAAAAAGTGTTATGAGTAGACAATGAATAAAGGCTATGGAAGATGTCAGAGAGAAGGTCATTTTGAGTAGGGTGTTGAGGGATGAGGAGGAGTGGGCCCAGTGGGTGGACAATAGGAGAAATATACCCCCACGTAGAGAGGAAAACATTTCAAATGCTGGTGAGGGGAGAGAGTCGGTGAGAGATCCCACATGCTTGCAGAACAGGAGACATGGAGGAGGGGGACAGGTGATAACAAAGAGCTGGATGTGTAGGTTGAAACTGATGGTAATGATCTCTGTTCTGTGATGCAAATTTGGGACTTCAATCCGTGGACAGTGGCCCTCAGTGCTGACTGCAAATCAGACCATTAGATAGCTTTTTTTTCTTTTTTTTTTTTTCTTTTTTTTTTAATTGAAAGGTAATCGCGTTACAGTATTATGTTGGTTTCTGCCAAACATCACCATGAACCAGCCATAGGTATACCTATGTACCCTCCTTCTTGACCTCCCTCCCCACCCCACCCCTCTAGGCTGTTACAGAGCCCCACTGTGAGTTCCCTGAGTCATACAGCAAATTCCTGTTGGCTATCTATTTTAGGTATAGTAATGTATGTTTCCATGTTACTCCGTCCAAACATCCCACCCTCTCCTTCCTCCCCCCACCACCGTGTCCGTAAGTCTGCTCTCGATGTCTGTGTCTCCATTGTTGCCATGCAACTGGGCAACCTGAAAGAAATGGACAGCTTTTTAAAATCCAGATCCTCAAACTCTAGTCCTGACTTCCAGAGTCAGAATCTTAGGGAATGTGGCCCAGAAACTTGTATTTTCGTAAAGCTCCAGTTTGCTTTGATTTTGATGGACTAATTTTTACAACAAAAGGAACTTTATCAAAGGAGGAAACTTCCATGTTTTCATGAAGGCCTGGGTAACAATAAGAGAATCACCTGTTCTGTCCTCAAACCAGACACAGAGTTTCATCCAGTCCAAGAGGCTGGACCAGTCACTCAGCCTTTAGATACAGCTGCAAATGCTGATGACTAAAGGCAGCCAGAGCTGTTAAAAGGAGGCAGGGAGCTTGAAAACACGTTGCTGAGAACAAGAAAATGCAAACCAGAGCCCCGGGCAAAATATGCACGATACATACATCTGATGGATCTCAAAAACATCCTGATGCAATGAGGAAGTCAGACACAAAAAGAATATCTGCTATATGATTCCGTTTGTATGAAATTTTAAAAGAGACAAAACCAACCTATTGTGACAGAAAGCAAGCCCAACCTGGGTCTGAGGGCTGGCGGGTGAAGGACTGCAAAGGGGCAGAAGAACATTTTGGAAGATGACCCAGATTTTGACTGTGGCGGTAGTTATCCTGGTATATACATTTATCAAAATTGATTGAAATGAATTGCTCAGATCAGATCAGATCAGATCAGTCGCTCAGTCGTGTCCGACTCTTTGCGACCCCATGAATCGCAGCACGCCAGGCCTCCCTGTCCATCACCAACTCCCGGAGTTCACTCAGACTCACGTCCATCAAGTCAGTGATGCCATCCAGCCATCTCATCCTCTGTCCTCCCCTTCTCTTCTTGCCCCCAATCCCTCCCAGCATCAGAGTCTTTTCCAATGAGTCAACTCTTCGCATGAGGTGGCCAAAGTACTGGAGTTTCAGCTTTAGCATCATTCCTTCCAAAGAAATCCCAGGGCTGATCTCCTTCAGAATGGACTGGTTGGATCTCCTTGCAGTCCAAGGGACTCTCAAGAGTCTTCTCCAACACCACAGTTCAAAAGCATCAATTCTTCGGTGCTCAGCCTTCTTCACAGTCCAACTCTCACATCCATACATGACCACAGGATAAACCATAGCCTTGACTAGACGAACATTTGTTGGCAAAGTAATGTCTCTGCTTTTGAATATGCTATCTAGGTTGGTCATAACTTTCCTTCCAAGGAGTAAGCGTCTTTTAATTTCATGGCTGCAGTCACCATCTGCAGTGATTTTGGAGCCCTGAAAAATAAAGTTAGCCACTGTTTCCACTGTTTCCCCATCTATTTCCCATGAAGTGATGGGACCGGATGCCATGATCTTCATTTTCTGAATGTTGAGTTTTAAGCCAACTTTTTCACTCTCCACTTTCACTTTCATCAAGAGGCTTTTTAGTTCCTCTTCACTTTCTGCCATAAGGGTGGTGTCATCTGCATATCTGAGGTGACTGATATTTCTCCCGGCAATGTTGATTCCAGCTTGTGTTTCTTCCAGTCCAGCGTTTCTCATGATGTACTCTGCATATAAGTTAAATAAACAGGGTGACAGTATATAGCGTTGACATACTCCTTTTCCTATTTGGAACCAGTCTGTTGTTCCATGTCCAGTTCTAACTGTTGCTTCCTGACCTGCATACAAATTTCTCAAGAGGCAGATCAGGTGTTCTGGTATTCCCATCTCTTTCAGAATTTTCCACAGTTTATTGTGATCCACACAGTCAAAAGCTTTGGCATAGTCAATAAAGCAGAAATAGATGTTTTTCTGGAACTCTCTTGCTTTTTCCATGATCCAACGGATGTTGGCAATTTGATTTCTGGTTCCTCTGCCCTTTCTAAAACCAGCTTGAACATCAGGAAGTTCATGGTTCACATATTGCTGAAGCCTGGCTTGGAGAATTTTAAGCATTACTTTACTAGCCTGAGAGATGAGTGCAATTGTACGGTAGTTTGAGCATTCTTTGGCATTGCCTTTCTTTGGGATTAGAATGAAAACTGACCTTTTCCAGTCCTGTGGCCACTGCTGAGTTTTCCAAATTTGCTGGCATATTGAGTGCAGCACTTTCACAGCATCA
>NW_011494955.1:6390714-6392691 GCF_000754665.1 Bison bison bison
ATTAGAATGAAAACTGACCTTTTCCAGTCCTGTGGCCACTGCTGAGTTTTCCAAATTTGCTGGCATATTGAGTGCAGCACTTTCACAGCATCATCTCTACTGTATGTAAATTGTACCTCAAAGAAGTTGATTTTAAAAGGGAAATAGAAAGAGACAACAGGAAGGACAGAATACTCATGTTAAAGATAACATGAGCTCTGGGCTATTCTTTGGAATAGGTATTCCAAGGAACTTCACTGTATTGATTTGTCCCTATATATACCAGGCCATGGTTCCTTAAGGCAACAGCCATGTTATGCTTCTCCATAGCAGGGCAACTTCATGGTACATTGGTACTCAATGAAATTTAACTAAATGGATAAATAACTCACCCAGGAAGAATATGTAACATGAACAGTAGATCAAAGAAGGCACCCAAGAAAACATCAGTACTTAAATACTTTTCATTTTATTTTTAACTATAAAATATTTCAATCATACAGAAAACAATATAGCAAACACCTATGTGTTCACCATCAAGGTTAACCAGATGGACATCTCTCTTTTAAAGTGTTCTATAATCCTCAGTTTGATGACCATGTGGAGGAAAAAAGCGTACACAAAAGTCAACTGCAGATCTGAATGTGAATGAGATTTACAACAGTAAACCTTTTAGAAAACACCAGAGAATATCATCATGACCTTAGAGTAAAGAGAAGAGTATAGGACATGAAAAGCACCCCACAAAAGAAAAATATGATGAACTTATGAAATAAAGTACTATTTTATCAAAAAGCTCCACTAAAGAGTGAAAAGGTAACCTACAGAGTAGGAAACAGTATCCATACATGAGCAAAGGGCTAATATTCAGAACATATAAAGAACCCCTATAAATCAACAAGAGAGACAGACAGACAGCCTACTCAATAGAAAAATGGGCAGAAGACAGTTACAGAAGATGGTATCCAAATGGCAATAAATATACAAAAGAAGCCCAGCATCATTAACCACTATGGGACATACAAATTAAAATCACCAAGACATATAATAATGCCTCCTTCCAAACAGCTAAAATACAAAAGAAAAGTGAAAGTGAAAGTCACTCAGCCGTGTCTGACTCTTTGCCACCCGTGGACTGTACAGTCCATAGAATTCTCCAGGCCAGAATACTGGAGTGGGTAGCCTTTCCCTTCTTCAGGGCATCTTCCCAACCCAGGGATAGACCCAGGCTTCCCACGTTGCAGGCGGATTCTTTACCAGCTGAGCTGCAAGGGAAGCCCAAAATACAAAAAAAAAAACTACCAAATGTTCGCAAAAATATGGAGCAACTGGAACTCTCCTATACTACTAGAATGGCTACCTAGGGAAATTATTTGGAGTATCTATCATAACTTAGCACATCAGTGCCCTATGAACTTGGCAATCTCACCAGTAGGTGTTCACAAAGCCATCGAGAGCTCACATGTATTCACCAAAAGACACGGACTGGAGTATTCATTGACGTGTTGTTCATAACAGCTGAAAATATGAATCCAATGCCCCATCACAACAGAGAACACAAATAAACTGGGGATAGCATGCTGATGAGAATGAACGACTTGCAACTGCACGACTGGTTTGGGATGATTCTTCATATATTGTGTTAAGTAGAAGAGTCCAGCCACAAACCATATGCTTCTGCTTATATAAAGTACAAACACGTTAAAACCTAACCTATGGGAATTTCCTGGTGATCTAGTGGTTAAGAATCTGCCTGCCAATGCAGCAGAGATGGGTTCAATCCCTGGTCTGGGAAGATTCCACATTACACAGGGCAACTAAGCCCATGAGCCACAACTGCTGAAGCCCATGAGCCTAGAACCTGTGCTCTGCAACAAGAGAAGCCACTGCAGTGAGAAGCCTGTGCGCCAGAACTAGAGAGTAGTCCCTGCTCACCACAACCAGAGAAAGCCCACACACAGCAACAAAGATCCATCACAACCAAAAATAAATAATACA
>NW_011494955.1:6392826-6396554 GCF_000754665.1 Bison bison bison
TGAGTTTTTTCCTGGGGTGGGGTGGGATGGGAAGTGGTTGGAAGGGAGCTGGGCATGCGGGCTTCTAGGGTCATGGGAATGGATGTTCTGTGCTGGTTACATGAGTGGGTTCAATGTGTGAAAAGTCATTAGGCTGAACACTTGAGGTCTGTCCTCGTTTCTGTATGTATGTTACAGTCCAATAAGAAGTTTTTTTAAATGTTGCAGAACTCCAGCATTTAATGAGTAGACTGAGGAAGAGAAAGCCACAGCAGAGATTGAGAAGGCAGGGCAAAAGAGGTCGCAAGAAAATAAGGGTAAAAAGGGTGAACAGAGTCAGAGCTTCAGAGGGTTTAGGGAAATGACTAAAAATAGGCCACCGTGTGGACTATGAGCTTGTCCCTGGAGACTTTAGTGGGGGCACAGTCAGTTTGGTGGGCAAAGGGAGATCCTGAAGGTAGAGGGCAAGGTGAATGAGATGTGCTTGGAAGACTCTTATCTTGCACGTCCCCAGGGTCTCCCTCCAACTCTGAAAGAAGGTCCTCCAAAGCCACTCTCGTGTCCCCCACTCCAGCTCCCTCCAAAGGCACCCAAACACCTCTGTGCCAAGCCCCCAGCCTGGACAGCACATCCAGCCACACTGAGTAAGACCTTCTAGCACCCTCTCCCACCAAGGCTATACTGGCTTCTGCTGCCAGAGGCACCCTTCTCATGACACAGGCTGTAAAGACTGACTGGGATGGTAGAGACGTCAGCTCTGGCCAGACGCTGCAATAGCAGAGAGACAACTGGAGCCCTTGGTGGCCTGGGATGGCCTGCTGGACCACTGGCTTGTTGTTTTCAGAAAGTCTTGGAGGAAAGGGCCTTCTGACACAGGGAGGGGGTGGGCATTTTTACAAGTTCCAGTGAATTGGTTCATTAATTGGATAATTTCCGTGTGCTTGATTTTTCTAGCCAAAATGGGTCAGTGCCTCAGATCTTGAACATATCTTAGCTGAAATCCTGGAGTCACAAGATGCCACAATGAATCCTACATACATGCTACAACTAAGACTCAACACAGCCAAAAATATAAATAGATAAATATTTTTAGATAAATTACAAGGAATGAAAAGGAGGGATGGAAATCTGTACCTGTGAGCCAGTGATAATGCATAAACATTATTTAGGACTGATTCAAACAAGCTCTTTGAATGAAAACATTGATGAAGCATTATCGGAAATGTGAACTGAGGCTGAATAGTTGATCATATTACTAAAGAGTTAATGTTCATCCCACAAAGGGTCATAGTGTTATTCAGTCAGTTCAGTCACCCAGCCATGTCCGACTCTTTGCAACCCCATGGACTGCAGCATGCCAGGCTTCCCTGTCCATCACCAACTCCCAGAGCTTGCTCAGACTCAATGTCCATTGAGTCAGTGATGCCATTCAACCATCTCATAATGTTACTATGGTTACATTATGTAAAGGGTCTTTATCTTTGAAAGAAACTTACAAAAAATTTTATGAATAAAATGATATGACATCAGGATTTGCCTCACCATAATCAGGAGGGGTAAGAGCAGTGGGTAGAACAAAGATAAAACAAGATAATGAGTTGACTGTTGACCTGGGTGAAGGGTCCAGAAGCACTGATTATACTACTCTCATTTTCATAAGAGGAATTTTGAAATTTGTTTGAAATTTCCCATAAGAAAAAGATTTTTAAATAGCTACTTCACATAAGACTAAATATAACACTTTTCTTCTCTATAATACACAAGCAATTTTTGCTTTAAGTAGCAGTTTCCCTTCCAAGTACACCCAAATGAGGACATTATTGTGTATAACTCAAATTTGTAATTTGCCTGAACCTGGCCACTGTAATAAGAAGTTGGGTGGTAAGATCAAAATCCAAAAATAATTTGACAGTTTGGGGCTCGAGCCAAATCTAACAAGAAAGATTTAACAGAGATTAATGTAAATCAAAACCTTAGATGTATTAAAACAAAACAAGCTGTATGGTTCAGCCTGGGGAGATTCACAATAGCTTTTATAAAGTGGCGCCAGCTCAGGATGACTCAGCAGCAGGAAAGGGCTGCTAGACTCACCTGCAAGGTTGGAGGATGCACAAAAATTAGTCCCCATGTTCACACTTTTAGTGAGCTAGTTAATCCTCATCTAGTGGGTTGGGCTGTATTCCCTATATCCAGAGTGTGACATGCAGCCTGGGAGGGAGCATGCCAAAGCATAGGAGGAAATGGAAGTGTTCAGCTTGGAGAAGGAATATGATAAAGAGACAACCATCCCCAAACATGTGGAGATTCTCATGCACAGGGAGACTTGCTCCCCATGGTCACAGAGGAGAAACCTTGAACCAATGGGTAGAATTTACGAGGTAGGACAAAGCTTAGCATCTTCTGTGAGAGAGAGAAGGACCCCACCCAGGAGGGTGGATCACCAGTTAGAGAACTGGTTTTGGAGAGGACTCCAGTATCTAAATGGGGCTCCTCTTTATAGCCTCTGAAGTCATTTCTAGCCTTAAGAGTCTGATTCTTCAGAAATCAATGAACAGCAGTAACTCTAAAAATATTGATGGTAATATCATAGATTTATTGAGTACTTACCTTGTTCTGGGAGCTGTGCCAACTCTAGCATGCATTCAATTATTTAGTCAGTTCATCAATCAACAAGTGCTATGAAGTGCACATTTTCTATCCAGTATTAAGCAACATATGAACAGTATATGACATAGTCCCTCTCTTTAAAGAGTTTGTAATCTAGTTGCTAATCAAAATTTCCATATCTGTAGTACAATAGCTGTATGAATATCGCTCATTCTATAAAGTGCTTTTCATGTATTCCTTGAAACATCCCTGAGAGACATGTTTTATTTTTATTACCACATTGTTGCTGTTGTTGTTCAGTCGCTCAGTCGTATCCAATTCTTCGCAACCCCATGGACTGCAGCACACCAGGCTTCCCTGTCCACCACCATCTCCCAGAGCCTGTTCATGTCCATGGAGTTAGTGATGCCATCCAACCGTCTCATCCTCTGTCGTCCCCTTCTCCTCCTGCCTTCTGTCTTTCCCAGCATCAGAATCTTTTCTAATGAGTTATCACTTTACATCAGGTGGCCAAAGTATTGGAGCTTCAGCTTTAGCACCAGTCCTTCTAATGAATATTCAGGATTGATTTCCTTTAGGATTGACTGGTTTGATCTCCTTGCAGTCCAAGGGACTCTCAAGAGTCTTCTCCAGCATCACAGTTCAAAAGCATCGATTCTTCAGCACTCAGCCTTCTTTATGGTCCAACTCTCATATCCATACGTGACTACTGGAAAAACCATAGCTTTGACTATATGGACTTTTGTCAGCAACTTGGTGTCTCTGCTTTTTAATATGCACTCGACATAAAAACTAATAGCTAATATTTTTAATTGCTCTCTTCTTCTGGTGTGCCTGTTTCTAGTGTTGCTCAGTGTGATCCTAGCCTCAAACAAGAGAAGATTAGCTTTTTATTTTTAAAACCCTCTCATCCCAATAATAAAGGAATTCAATTAAAAATTATAATCTAAGTTTTAAAAAAGGATTCTAATCACCCCATGATAAATATTCCCTAGCAGATGAAACAAAAAATAAAATGTTGAGCATCTTTTCATGTGTTTGTTAGCCATCTGTATGTCTTCTTTGGAGAAATGTCTATTTAGATCTTTGGCCCATTTTTTGATTGGGTCATTTATTTTTCTGGAGTTGAGCTGTAGGAGTTG
>NW_011494955.1:6397439-6406112 GCF_000754665.1 Bison bison bison
ATGCCAGTCCAGGTTCAGTGCACGATGCTGGATGCTTGGGGCTGGTGCGCTGGGACGGCCCAGGGGGATGGTATGGGGAGGGGGGAGGGAGGAGGGTTCAGGATGGGGAGCACGTGTATACCTGAAATTTAAAAAAAAAAAATTAAAAAATTTAAAAAAATTTTAAAAAAATTAAATTTAATTTAATTTTAAAAAAAATAAAAAATTAAAAAAATTAAAAAAATAAATAAAATGTGCTAAATTATCTAAGTTTTATTATCCATAAGAACTGTGAGAGAGAGTCTTTTGGGTGTTTTTGTTTTTGTCTTAAAGTAAACATAACAAAATGGACAAAGTCTGGGACTATTTTAAAGTTGAGCTTTGGAACAGACTTTATTTGATTTTAAGCAGAAAATCTGTGAGCAGATCCAAGCTAAAGGAGGGGCTGGGAGAAGTCAAGTTTATAAGGGAGCAATGGTGAGCATCAGCCTCCCAAAACAGAAGAGTCCCCTAGGCAGCTGGACCAGATTTCAGCACCAAGGACAGGGCAGGGCTCTGAATAAAAGTAGGCCTCTGCAGAGCCTGGCAGGCTACAGTCCATGGGGTCACAAAAGAGTCAGACATGACTTAGAGACTAAATAACAACTGTCATCAAAAGGATTCCCAAGTGGTGCAGTAGTAAAGAGTCTACCTGCCACTGCAGGAGACGCTAGAGATGTGTGTTTGCCTGGCAGGTATAGTCCATGGGATCGCAAAGAGTTGGACATGACTCAACATGCATGCATGCACGCTGCCATCAAAAATCAGAGACACCCCACTGCCCAAACTTATTGTGAGGAAGTAAAACTCCATATGTGTTATTAATAAAGTACGGAGGTTATAAGTAGGGATTCTGGGGTCCAACAACACTTGTTCAAACCCTGGCTCTACCACCTGCTAACTGTGACCTTTACCACAGTGTGAACTTTACCTCTCAGTGTAAAATGTGGATAAACACACCTACTTCATGGGACCACTATGAAGACTAAATGAGTTAGCCCCCAAATTCCCCTCCTATCCAGGCTGCCACATAACACTGAGCAGAGTTCCATGTGCTATACAGTAGTTCCTTGTTGGCTATCAATTTGAGATATAGCAGTGTGTATGTGTCCATTCCAAACTCCTGAATGGATACATGTATATATATGCACCCACATATACATATGTATATATATGCATATCTGAGTCCCTTCACTGTTCACCTGGAACTATCACAGCATTGTTTGTTAATTGGCTGTATCCTGATACAAAATTTAAAAGTTAAAAAAAAAGACAGTGAGTTACACATGGAATTCTCAAAACAATGTCTGGGCAGGTAAAAATTACTAAATAAAATTTTACTTCATTTACTGTTTTTCCAGAAACTTGAAATCTCAGGATATGAGGGGAAAAGGAGGTCCAAGTGTTGTAGCCAAAGTCTTGCCAGGAGGAGGGATGGCTGCCATTGAACCACAGGGAATGAGGATATAGCAGCTGCTTTTGACCACATTCTCCCACCACTCTGGCCCAAAGATCCAAGAGGGAGGTAAGGAAAGGCTGCCCCGGAGGTGGCCAGGCTGGGCACTGAAGTTAACCAGTTGGCTATTACTGAGCCATTTGGAATTCTTGGCCATGACTGAACCCTGAAGCCAGTATGTAAGATGTGCCAGTCTGGGGGTGTGGCCTGCCGTGAGATGGATCCAGAAAGAGTGACGCACATCATGGCAGTTGGACATATTACAAAGTCTGACACAGTTGACTTAACCCCAAAGACTCCCTCAGCACCCCTTCTCTCTCTCACTCACTCCACACACAACTGCTAATATAACTTCCTGCAGGCCACATTTCCTGTGTGCTGCCCTCTAATTTAGCAAACATCATGGGTCCCTTTTATTGTATCAAGCTCATAGAGCTAAATGCATCATTATGTATTGCATTTTAATGGAGATGAGAAACCAGAGAGGTGAGGGGAGGCAGGGCAGAGTTCATGGGCAAGGGAACTAAAGGAACTAATCGGATGGGGGTGGCCTCAGGGACAAACTCCTAGCTTGACAATGTCTATCTTGGCTTTAGCTTCCTGGCAGATGAGATCATAGTGTCATCAATCCTGGGAGAAAAAAAAAAAACTATTGCAGAGAGGTGTGGCTAAGGGTAGGGAGAGTTTCTGCATCATCTATCAAGTCCCAGTCTCAATATTTGATGCATGACTGCTGGTCACTGCTGGTGATGGTCTCCATAGTCCTGGGTTCCGGTCATCAACTACAGGGCAACACTTGGAAATCCTTCTGAGAAAGTGTCATCCAGTCTCAGTCTCTGAGAAAGTACCGCCATTTTCCCTTTGCTTGTCCCATCTCCTCCTTATATAACCCCACCACCCTGCTCACCTTCTTCACAACCATGAAGTCATTCTTAGCCTCAGCACTTGTTAAACTCATCTGCATATCTACAAGGAAGGAGAAAGTTTATGCCCAAAGGACAGCTGAGTCAAAGTATGTGTGCATGTGCCCAGGGAAAGGTGTTTATCCCTGGAGATGGGCAATAATTATGGAAAGCTGAAACAAACTATTAGAAATACCTTAAGTCCTAGATTTTATTTGTACTTCCATCACAAAGGATTATTGTTGGCTGGCTAAGACCCTGCATCTTAATTATCAGTTTCTCAAGCAAAAAAGTGAATGAAATAAATTAAAGAACATTTAAATATGAACTGTGCTGGCCTTGACTGTGAGAAACCACATCTTTAATAAGGCAGAATGCTTGACTTGAAACAACCAAATGACTAGTGTTAATGGTGGGAGGGGTTATGGAGCTCTAGTGCACACATTTGCTAATTGCTCTCCCTAGCAGCCTGGAAACAGAGAAAACAGTTAGGCATTTTTCTCTGTCAGCTAGCCAGACATTATTTCAGTGACCTTGGGCATCAGAGTGGGGTTCTCAGAAACTCAGCCAGTGGGAGAAAGAATGTCCAGAATGTACAAGAAAGGTAGGAGGAAGGATAGAGAAACTGATTCAATTAGCACATCAACCTCTGCTGTCAATTGTATAGCAGCAAGTCAAGGAAACCTACTCCCCTCTGAATCCCTACAGAACTTTCTAACGAATTCTTTGGTATATGTCCCTGGTCCTTCACCCCTTCAAGGATCTCAGAGTCTTCTCCACCCTTCCTGGAGAACCAATTCTTACTAGAAGATAAGCATCCTCCCCATCCATATCCCAGGCAAACCCAATGCCCCATCCCACATCAGATTCCTGGGAAGCAAACTCTGAGATGGATTTGTGGGCAGAAAACATATGGGGAGTGCCCTTAGGATTAATGTTGTGAGGGAGGGAATGAAGCAGGATTGGCGTAGGGAGCTATCTACTACAGACCCCTAATCCCTTCAAAGCTGATTCCTGCTTATCTTTCTCTTAGCCTCACCCCACTCCTCATCTACCACTGCAGGCATGATTTTGGAGGTGGCCCTTCCACCAACTTGGTCCCAGTTTCCTGCAATCCTGTTAGCCTCCTCTGACCTCCCTCTCCAGGAACTAGGTTCTATCTTCCTGACCTCACCCCAGCTATTCTCAGAATCCCCACAGATAACTAATTATGGCTCAATGATGAATGTTTCTGGGATTCTGGACTCCTGAGTGGCTCAAGTGCTGTTGGAGTCCTTGCCTCAGACAAGCAGATTAATAAGAAAAACAAAATATGCACCCAAAGAGAAAATGGATTAAACAAAAGAAGAAAAAATTCACAGAAAGTGAAAGTTAAAGAATAAGCAGATTTATAATGTTCAACTTCATTACTAATCAAAGAGATGAAAATAAAACCTGAAAAAAACAGTGGAAAATTCAAAAATATCACAAAGTGATCATAAGACTGGAGAAACAAGAAATCGTATATTACTTATAAAAGTATCAATTGGCACAATGTTTCTAGACAGAAGTCTGACAATATAAATCAAAATTTTAAAGTGGCCTAGCAATTCCATATCTAGGAAGGTATCTTAAAGAATGAACGGATGAGTGCTCAGAGATATGTGTTCATTGCAGCAATGTTTATTACACTGGAAAATAATAGAAATAACATATGCATCAAAGTGCTATGCTACAAGCATATAACGGAATATTGTTCAGTCATTAAGAATGATGTCAGCCTTGGTTACAGGAAGCAGGGCGTGGTTCCGGAGGTCAGTAATGGGAGCCAAGTCCAGAGTGGTGGATGGGGCATAGAGTTCCGGGGTACGCTGTGCCAACCCAGACTCGGCTGGGCCCCAGACTGGTGAAAGGGCATGGAATGGATATAGCGGAAGTGACGGAAGTCTTGGAGGAAGAGAGTCTCGCAGTATCCACTTCTTCCACCGCTGAAGCTGAATTTGATGCTGTGGTTGGCTCTAGGGAGGACATGATCATGGATGCTGAATTCCAAGTACTGAAGAGAAATTTCATGGACAGATACTACCAGGAATTTAAAAACACGGAAGAGAATAAACTCACCTACCCGGCAATTTTTAACAAAAACCTTTCTTTCATAGAAAAGTATATTGAAAATCAGCTCCTGGAGCGGATACCCGGATACAACATGGCAATTTTCACCAGAACGTTAAAGCACCATAATGATGAAATGGTTCATGACGTATTCAACATGCTCACATGCACAGACTTTCCGGCATTTAAAGAGATGTTTCTAGAGTATAGAACAGAAAAAGAAGGCCGACGACTGGATTTATGCAGTGGATTGGTGGTGACTTCCTTGTGCAAATCAGCTTCCCAGAACAACACGAAGCACCACCTCCTCCGTCCAGGCAGTGGAAGCCTTCTGATACCATGAGCCAAATCGTCTGGAAGAGGCTTCTGTTCGCAATGACAAGAGAGTACATCTTGGAGAGACTAGCTCTGTTCTGCAGCATTTTGTTAATTTTAGATATTAATGGGTCAAAAAGATAATTACCTGACTCTCCCAGGACTTCTGCTTTTTCTGAAACACTTTTCCATTCAATAATCCCTGCTAAAGGGAATAACTTCTCGTTGTGCTTTTGAGAGTCTGGCTGCTCTGGAGCAAGGCTGTGTCAAGCATTCCACCTGGAAGGCCCCTACCCCAGCATATATATTCCTGTGTCAACAAAGTGGAATAATACCATGTCCCAACACCAAACACCACAGGCGGGCTTTGCCTGAACCTTTGAGGTACTCATAGCTCCTTCACTTGGGTAAACCTTTCATGCAGTGGCCCCCTGTGTGGGATCTTTTATGATTTGGGCAGTACTTACGTAGGGTGTTAGAATATCTGCACCTGTCTTTAGAGTTCTGAAACTCTATTTTCTGCCTGCCATCATGGGGAAATTAGAACTAGTTTTGGTTGTGGAAATAGACTGGAAAAGATTTCCTTTATCCAAAAGCTGCATGTGAGAATCAACTTCCTAGTCTTGGGTTTGCAGTTCTTCTATCACTGTCTTCTAGTTCTGATATAGACTCCGTGTTTTAAGAGAAACCTCTTTTTTTCTAGAATAGTTTTTGGAGAAAAATTGTAGATGAATATTCTAATTCATCTATTAGATTTGATCTTAGAATTTCTGTGATTAACCAGTTCAAATCTAAGTATTAAGTGCTTGTCATTTTTAGGTGTTAGTGCTATGATGGTGTTAGTGGTGTTACCAGTATGATGTTGTTCCCTGGTGTTACTACTTTCCCTGATGCCAATGAATATATGCTATACTCTGTAAATAGACTAAAAGACATCCTTTTCTATAGTATATTAAGTGTATTTGTGCAAGTTCACTTAAAATCCTTCTGTATAAATCAGTTGGTTAGTTTCAGGTTGGGTTGGGAATGGTGGCGGTTGTGGTAGTAAGTCACTTCAGTCATGCCTAACTCTTTGCAACCCTGTGGACTGTAGCCCGCCAGGCTCCTCTGTCCATGGGGTTCTTCAGGCAGGAATACTGGAATGGGTTGCCCTGCCCTCCTCCAGGGGATCTTCCCAACCCAGGGATCGAACCTGCATCTCTTATGTCTCCTGCATTGGCAGGCAAATTCTTTACCACTATCACCACCTGGGAAGTCCTGCGTTGAGCATAGGTTTGGTAAAAATGTGATTCTTCAAGTTCTGCACTCCCAAGCCTATTCTTCTTCCTATCAAAATCAAGTTCCACTGGTCTAACCCAGCCAGAGAAAGAAGGGAGCTTTGATTTTTGATCTTCCATCTAGGTTTGGTTTAGGAAAATGTTTGGTAGAATATTACAGACCAGAAAACATGTATATCACACCTCTAGATAGAAAAAAAAAAATAGTAGTTTAAACTCTATTTAAAAACTCTGTCTTCCTCCCAGGCCAGCTCCAGGCTTCCTCTCCCAGTCTTTCACTACCTCCCTCAAGAGCCCCCTCTGCCAACTCTTCTCGAAAGAGTTCACAAGAGGATCCTAGGTCCTCCCTGTAACTTTCAGCTCCATCCTGCCTCGCAGTGTGATCTATCCCATCTTCCTGGGAGGAGGGAAGTCTGTTCTTATTCATTTCAATTCATTCTTTCAACTGACCACCAAACTTTTACTCAGTGCCCCACACCCTGTGCAGGGCCCTGAGACAGCACACCACACCAAGATTTCCACACATGGAGCAGATGGATAAAGAGACTACAGAGACTCATGGAACTCTGTTCAGTGTTATGCAGCAGCCTGGATGGGATGGGAGTTTGGTGGGGGTGGAATGGATACACATATATGTATGGCTGAGTCCCTTTGCCGCTCACCTGAAACTACCACAGTGTTTTGTTAACTGGCTATAACCCAATACAAAATTAAAAGTTTAAAAAGAGAGACTGCAGTGGCTACCTTCAACCCTGCTGCTCCAGTGTAGTGAAAAACTGGTTTAATCCAGGACTCTTTTCAGTAAACTAAGCAACACATGGAGCAGAGCATCTGGGGTGTTTTCCTAAGATTAGTGAAGTTTCTTGGAATGTCTCTAAAGGGCCAGTAAGGGCAGTAATCCAGAATGGCCTGCCCTGCTCCCAAAATCCCCAGAGCTGTGCCAGGGATAAATGGGAAAGAGAGCTACCTCCTGCCTGTAGACCTTAAAAAGATGGGCATAGATTTACTGAACTCTCAAGTGTAGGAACTTTGAAATATCTCCTTCTCCAGAGCTGCTATACTTGGGGTGAACACAGGAGATCACATCAGGCTGTAGAACATGAATCTTGAGCAATCTCCTGGTAATCTTGGACCATCAGACAAATGTACCATTGCCTTATTAGTCCAGCTCTGATCTCACTTCTGGGTGGTAATGCATGACTTACAGTGACTTACAAACCAGAGTTTTATCACACTCAAAGACCTGCAGAAGGGATTGGTTTGGCAGGTGGGGAAAGGAATGAGACTCTAATTGCCATCTCCACGGACTCTCTCAGTCTCTCTGGTTTCCATCAGTGGCTCTCTTATTACCCTGATCCTTCCTGGGTTTGCGATTCAGCTTTCTGAGAATGACTGGGAAATGTTGGTGGAAGGGTAAACACGCACCTTTCCCACTCAAAATTTTACATCTATCTGGTGTGAGCCTCACTAGTGTAGCACTCCTGCCTCTTACCTGAAAGAAAGTGAAAGTGTTAGTGTCTCAGTTATGTCTGACTCTTTGCAACCCCATGGATGAGGTTCTTCTGTTCATAGAATTCTCCAGGCAAGAATACTGGAGTGGGTTGCCATTCCCTTCACCAGGGGATCTTCCTGACCCCGAGATCAAACCTGGGTCTCCCACGTTGCAGGCTGATTCTTTACCATCTGAACCACCAGGGAAACCCTTGCCTCTTACCTGGAAGGAACCAAATCCCACTGGAATCTATTACATCGATGAACTGCAAAACACTCCTTTACCAAGACTGGGTCTCAGAGGCCCAGTGGGGACAAAAGGGTGGGTGGGAAGGCCTCCTTGGGAGTGGGCAGTCCCCACTGAAGCAACATACTCTTGACCAGTCCTATCACAAGAACACAACCAAATGGATAGAGGAGAAGCCAAGACTATGCAGTGTCCTTTACACCCACTACTAACCTAAGAAATCACCATCCATACCTGATTTCCATCTATTCTTGGACCTTGGTTTATTCTGTGACTCCTTGAAAGCCAAATACCAGAATATGAAATACAGTGCAATTTATTGGGAAAAGAAAGTACAACAACCATCAGCAGAGAATCCACAGCTCAGGGAATTAAGGTGCCAGAGGTGAGTCAGGATATGATGTCCAGATGTGGGGCGGGAACCCTGAGAACCAACGGTCCAGAGATCTTAACCATTTACCCTCTAGCAGCAGCCCCAGTGCACTGCCCTCCTCAGGCAGGGGCTGAAACATTCCAGCCTCAGACCATCAACTCCCAAGAGAGATGGCCCAGGGAGGGAACAGGCCAGGCTGGGAAGACCCACACTTGTCTGGGCTGAGGTGTTGCTGTCCAAAGTCAGGGGCCTTTACAAAAGTGCATCTAGGGCATCATCATCCCAGACTAGCAGCTGGACCTCCCAGGCCTAGGAGAGGTCTTGGGGATGGAGGAGCCAGGAAGTTCAACCGCTTCTCCCAGGAGCTTGAGGAAAAGCAAGGTTGGGGCTGGCATTTGTCCATGCCAAGCAGAGAGGGGAGTACTGTCCCAAGCTGAGGGGAAACCAGTGGGCATGGAGATTGCCCCCACCCCAACAAAGGATCACTTGCAAAGCTGGTTTGA
>NW_011494955.1:6406212-6429482 GCF_000754665.1 Bison bison bison
GGGGAGCCCCCGCCGCTGCCTCTGCCCCCACCGCTGCCGCCGCTGACTCCTCTGTAGCTGCCACCGCCGCCTCTGTAGCCACTGCCACTGCCACCAGTGACCCCTCCAAATCCCCCACGGCCTCCACCAGGGCTGGTGCCTGTGCTGGTGACGTTGCTGACCACCGCTAAGGAAAACAAGCACTGGACTCAGGCTCAGGCCCTGGGCCTGTACCCCAACCCTGCTTGGCTGTGTGACTCAGAGAAAGTTACTCAACTTCTCTGAGGCCTCAGTGGGTAAACAGCAGGAGTGAGCCCTGGCCCTCTGGTTCCCTTCCCCAGGAATAAGAGCCAGAAGTATCCATAGGAATTTCTGGTTCTCCAGCCTAAGGAATTCCCTGGGACCACAGGGGCTTCAGCTCTGGCCTGCCAGGTGGTCAAGTTCCGCTAGGAGCAGAGTAGTGTGGCCATTGCCTGAGACCCTGGACACTTTGGTGGCCTGGCCGCCTTGCATGGGTCAGGCTCTCCCACCCAAATGTCAGTCAGGATGTTTCTAGTTGCCCTTTCTGCATCCCAGGGAGAAAGTTTTGAAAGGCTACTTACAAATGCACACAGTGCTCTGACACTCTCCAGACATTCTAAAAAAGCAAGAGGAGATGAGGATTATTTCTGCAATGAGTCCTTAGATGAAGAGCTCAGGGTTCATAACCCTGGGAGCCATGTCCTCCCTTTTGCCCTTGTAGGGGCCAGCTCCCAAAAGAAGAAAGGCTATTCTGAGTCTGTTTCCAGACACAGATCTCCCCAGGAAAAGGGGCTTCTGCAGGGAAGTAAGGCTTCCAGCAGCTCCACCAATCACCATCTCTCCATCTTCCCATCATCTTTCACTAATTTCCAAGATTATCTTCCAGACACGCTACTCATCACTCAACACCCCCTTGATTAGCCCATCCTCACCTCTCCTCTGCTGCTGAGGCCATTTTCCCACCTTAGCTATGCCCTTCCCCTCCTTCACCCAGGCCTGGCTTTCTTATTCCTACAGCTCTTCTTCCGGGAAGCCTTCCCCAGTGAGCCCTCCTGGGGTGGTGGTGGCAGTGATGGTTATTCAAGAAGGATAATATGTGAGAGGGGCTGACACTCAACACATGATGGAAATGTCCTGCCCACTCTCCCCATCTTCCCGTGCCTCATTCTTGTTCACGGAACAGGCATGACCACATGTTTGAGCAAACACGGAACGTGTCCACACGCCTTGCCACTGTGGCCCCCACTGGTGTCGCTGTCTCCTTGCTTATCCCACACTTCCCAATGCATGCAGCACCATCTGCACTCTCACTCCTTTTCTTAGAGACGTAAGAAATCCTTAAGTTTTCTTCTCACATGTGAGTTCTGCTTCCTCCATCAGATTGGAAGCTGCCTGAAGACAGAGGCTCTGAACACAGGATTCATGGAGCAGCTAGTCATTAGAAGGATCTTTCAATTCTTGACACCCCTTTGGCATTTGACATCCACTCGCTGAGCCCTTATCTGCTACTTGCTATTGTGTTATTTTTCCAGAGTATGTATGTATCAGCCACCTTCCCATATAGACTCAGCCTCAGGGATGCAGGTGTTCTAGGACTGTCTATACTGAGCTGTCCAGCATGGTAACCACTCCCCACCTGAAGCTATTTTATTTAAATTAAATTAAATATAAAACTCAGCTGCACGCGCCAGGTTTCGTGTGCTCAAGTGGCCAAGGGCTACTATATTAGATAGCACAGATATAGGCCATTGTCTTCATCCGAGAAAGGTCCAGTGGACAGCACTATAACTTTTATTATAAGCCCAAAGGACTTTCCCTTCCACCTGCATACAGTGAGGCTCAACAGAGGTGTTTAGTCGCTCAGTCGTGTCTGACTCTTTGCGACCCCATGGACTGCAGCACACCAGGCTTCCCTGTCCTTTGCTATCTCCTGGAGTTTACTCAAACTCATGTCCATTGAGTCAGTGATTCTATCCAACTATCTCATCCCCTGTCGCCCAACAGAGATATGTAATGCAATATTGATGTCTAAGGTAAATCAAAGTGTAAGATAAGTTTGATTGTCTGTATATACATATATGTATATATATATATAGAGAGAGAGAGTGGGGCCTGAATCCTCAACTCTGTCATTCAGGAGATTCTTTACCTATTGTCCTCTCCCTATAACCTTGTTCCCTTTCTCCACTATCAAAGGTCACTCTGAACTCACTTCTGGAGGATAATGACCCCACAGCCCCTCACCTGCACTCCTCACTCTCCAGCAGCTTGCGGTAGGTAGCGATCTCCACATCCAAGGCCAGTTTGATATTCATCAACTCCTGGTAGTCACGCACCAGCTGAGCCAGGTCATCCTTGGCCTGCTGAAGGGCGTCCTGCAGTTCTTGGATCTTGGCTTTGGCATCCTTGAGGGCCAGCTCCCCACGCTGCTCAGCATCAGCAATAGCGTTCTGCAGGTTGGCATTCTAGGAAAGAGGGAGTTAAGAGACTGTTTAGCCTAGTGACCGGAAAGCAAACAGCTGATCTTTCCAACATCTCTTACCCATCCAAGAAATTCCTCCCTTTCCCTTCCTCCCCTTCTTAGAAATTCAGTGGCGCATACTCAGAAAACAGAAGTCAGTTTCAAAGTTGGTTCAGTCTTCTTCGGCCCTTTTAAATTAACTCATGTCTCATCAAGAAAAGGAACACCGATTTGCTGGTTAAGGTGGAGGTAGTCTGGTAAGTGGTTCTTTATTTTTAAGATTGTTATAATCACTTCATTCTAGTGATACAAATTAGTCTTCAAGGTTACATGAAGTGCGTGATAAATAGCTCATTGAGGGCAGATCCTACTGAGAGCTGAGTGTTTAAGACCACCCTTACAGTTGGAAGATTTGCTGCTGGGCAAACCAGAATGGACAACTGTCTCTCCTTAGGGAGCCTTCTGAGAAGCCCAACCTCGGGGAGGAGAATCGAGGAGAACAGAGTGTCCCAGAGACCAGGCTGTCCCACAGGCAACCACAAAAGAACTGAGAAGGCCTGTGGCAGAAGTCCAGCTGTTGCTTCTCCTCCTCCCCAGGGCCCAGAAGACCTCCAGGACTTTCCACTCAGCCCAGACCCACCTGCTTCTTGACATTCTCAATCTCAGCCCGCAGCCTCGGGATCATCCGGTTGAGCTCCATGATCTCGTTCTTGGTGTTCTTCAGGTCATCCCCATGCCTTCCAGCCGTGTTCTCCAGCTCTCCAAGCTGACAGAAGAGAAACCCATCATCACAACTTTGCAAACTGTTGGAGCGCTTTTGATGGAGGTCAGCGGACCTCCAGCTAGAGTGTGGGAACAGAGGAGAGCTCCCACCTTGGTCTGGTACAGGGCCTCGGCCTCGGCCTTGCTCTTCTGGGCAATGTCCTCGTACTGGGCCTTGACCTCACTGATGATGCTGTCCAGGTCCAGGCAGCGGTTGTTGTCCATGGACAGGACCACGGACATGTCATTAAGGTGATTCTGCATCTGGGTCAGTTCCTGTGGGAAACATGGAGCTCACTTTCACCTCTCCTGGCCTCAAGAGATGCTGAGAATAAAGAAGTCCACGAGTCTTCTACCCCCACAACAAGGGGGCCAGGAGTGGGAGAGTTAGAAATACCAGCTTCCATTTCAGGCCCAGCTACAGCCAAAAGGATATCATACAATAAAACAAAAGAAAAAAGGAACAACACCTATATAATAAGATTGTTGGCCTGAAAGTATCAGTCAGTGAACCCTACTGGGTGGGTTTCCAGGGGACTGCAGTAAGGAGGGGTCCTCTGGAAGAGCTCACTGTGGTACTGGGTTAGGAGCCAGAGGGTTAGAGGCAACTACAAAGGGTAAGTAGGGGACAGAGAGGGACCCTGGTCCTGTGAACCAGGTCCAGGCAACCATGAGGAGTTAAGTTGGCATTCCCTGGGTGGAGTAGAGCTGAGGTCTGAGCCCTACTGCTGGTTTCGTGAGTGTCCTGCCATGTGCGTGCATGTGCCCAGTCGCTCAGTTGCATCTGACTCTTGGTGACTGCATGGACTGTAGCCCTCCAGGCTCCTCTGTCCATGGGATTCTCCAGGCAAGAATACCAGAGTGGGTTGCCATGCCCTTCTCCAGGGCGTCTTCCCTACCCAGGTATCAAACCCGCATCTCCTGCATTGCAGGCAGATTCTTTACCACTGAGCCACCTAGGAAGCCCCATCCTGCCACGTGACTGTCCCCTGATGTCACACTTGGGAAGCATGCTTGGAAAGATGCGAGAAGGCTCTGGGGCTTGGACGACCAAGGAATCACTGTCTCATAGAGGGTCCTCAGAGAGTTGAGTTCATCTGTCAGGCCGTCCACCTTGGCTTGAAGCTCCACCTTGTTCATGAAGGCTGCATCCACGTCCTGAAAAAAAGGAAGGGAGGAGGGCAGTCAGAAACCCAGAAGAAGGTGACCGTCTGTTCCCCTCCACCCACAGCGCTGTTCTGAGTCTTCATTGTTCTTCTTTGCCCCGCCCCCATTCCTCTTTCTAATTATGACTTCTCTTTTTTGAAAGAAAGGAAAAGTGGTTTTCTTCCTTTTAATTGCCTTGGCCAATCAAATCCCAATGCTTTGACAAAACATACACCCCATCAGCCAGGTACGGAGTAAGGGTAGCAAAATCACATTTATCCAATATGTGACTTTGGTTAGGTAGGACCAAAAACCCAGCCTCTTGAAGAGAAAGGAAGGCATTCTTCTCACAACTTCATCCTTATGATGACTGGCTGACACAAGCTATCAGTATTTGCTGATTGTTTTTATTAATAACATCCAGGGTACACTTGTAGGCTGAAAACCTAGATTCAATGCTATAGATAAAGCCTGCATTATTATTTCACATCACCAATCAGCTCATCGGTCACATTATAAGATGTCATCTCCACCAGCAACATACTCAGAGCAGCTTCCTTCATCAAACTCCTCATTCCCCAAAAATGCAAGAAAAGATGTAAACAGCCCACAGAGCATAGGGTCACAGGGCCCCAGAGAAGTTGGCTCTGCTCTCCCTCCTGGGGGGTCCACACCCAGAAAGGGAGCCAAGGTCCCCATTGTCCCAGATTCCTCACCTTCTTGAGCCCCACAAACTCATTCTGCATTCTCTGCAGCAGTAGGCTTGTTGATCTCATCTTCATACCTGGGACAGAAAGAGCCACATGTTTGGACATTCATATTTCAGAAGTTGGAAAAAACAAAAAAAGAACTCAGGCAGAATCTCCTCACCAAGGGACGGGACCAGCTTCAAGGGTGTGCAACCCGTGCAGTTATACGGAGCCCTGGGTTCAGAAGGTCCTTATGTTTGGTTTAAAGCTCTGTTGACCCAGTCTTTAAATTCTTAATAATTTTTTGACAAGGGCCCTGAGTTTTCATTTCCCATTGACCCCCCAAACTGATGTAGCCAGTCCTGCCTAGAGGCCTTTTGGAGCTCAGGCCACTGCCTTGACCACCTCCTTCTAGGTCTGAGTGACATGCCAAGGAGTGCCAGGCAGGGGAGGGGAAGGCTTCGAGGAGCCCAGCTCTAGAGACATCACGAAGCACGTGGGCAGATAAGCCCAGAGAGGTATTTGCTCAGGCTGGCTGTTTCAGCCTCTGTTTTCTCTGTTTCTCTTTTCATTAATCTGAGCAGGTGCCCACAAGCTTGTGCATATGGAGTGGAATGGGGCCTCCCCAGAACAGGCTTTCCCCTTCTTGCAGGTCCTGACCCCTAGGGATGTCTGGACCCCCCTTCCCATCTTGAGAGGTCCTGTTTACCTCTTGCAGACCTCAGAGGATGTCAGCCATAATTACAGACACGCAAGAGAGAGCTGACTGAAGCTGCAGAAATGGGACTGGGCTGGACACATTGGAAGAGCACTTTACAGCAGTCTGCCTGGAACCTGGGACCTGCCCCACCCACCAGTTCAGAATCTAGGACCAGAGCAGGGGAATTTGCATTTTTGATGGGTTTCCAGGGTGCTGCCTTGGTACAGTAAAGTGTGGAGGGCCCTCCAGTCTGAAGGACTTTGAACTCTGGGAGGACTCTCTCATCCATCTGGGCTGGTGTAGAAGGGCCCTGCCTGGAGAGTGACAAATCTGGCATCATCAGCCACTTGGAAGTCTCAGTCTTCAACCCTCTCACATACTCAATAAATCCATCCACAAGTCCTGACTGAAGGTACAGTCAGGAACAGTTAAAAATCCTCAGTTGGGACCACACCTCCCTGCTAATCCCAAGAGGGGAAACTCCTCAGCTGGGGCCCTCACTTCTTTCTTAAGTCTTCCAGCAGGTCCTGCATGTTCCTTAGCTCTCCTTCCAGATTTCCCTTCTCTGCCAGAGCCAAATCCAGCTGCCTGCGCAGGCAGTTGATGTAGCTTTCAAATAAAGGCTCCAGGCCTCCGGAGCCCAAGCTGGAGCCCAAGCCCGCAGTCCACTGCTGGAGCAGGTCCCATTTGGTTTCTAGGACCTTGTTCTGCTGTTCCAGGAACCACACCTGTAGCAGGGGAGGTACAGAAAGAGTCAGCTTCTTGAGTTGGGCAGGTGGGGCCATCCAACCCAAAGGGTTCCATATGTGGAAACTCAACCCAGTCATCCAATCTTCAAGAGCCTGTTTTTTCAGGAATTTTAGAAGGATGAGGGTTTAGAAAAGGAGGAAGAGATACATTGAGTGCTTCCTGAATGCTGTTTTCACATAGTCTAACTCATTTAACCCTCCCATACAACTGCCTATAAAGGGTGTTGTCCCCATTTTGTAGATAAGGAAACTGAGGCTCCATGTGCTTAAATAAGTTGCCCAAAGTAAGGTGACTACTAAGTGACAAAACTAAGAGACAAACCCAGCCCTCATCAAGTCTATTGGAATCCTTCAGCACACTCCTAAAGGAGACCTGCACAGACGAAGGTGTTTCTCATCATCTTTTAAAGGAAAGCTTTTTTACCTCCCTTCAAGCAGGGAAAATAGTCAACAAGGTTTAACTTTTGCTAAATTTTTCTTATTCTCCTTAATTGTTTCCCCTTTCAGTTACTCAGCTTCCAGCTAACTTCAGTTTAACTTCAAATCCCAGGCTCTTTCCTTCACATCAAGCATACGTTTCCCTGCCCGAGTATGGACAGCTTGGTGTAATGTGGGCTGAAGCATAGCATCATCTAGAAGGTAAGTCAATTGCCACTACTCATCACCGAGAGGCAGTCCTGAGATTCCTCCTAATACAGGTTTGGTTGTCAGCTAGTTTGGATTACCAAGCAATTGCTCCTCAAGAGTCACTGAAAGTTAGCTATAATAATTTCGTGGTTAATGCCCCTTTCTTAAAAAGAGCTAAGAGCATTCCTGGACTCTCACTTCACTTTCCTGGGCCCTATCCAAAGAAGAAAATCAGGAGATGAAACCCTTCTCCATTTCACAACTGGGAAAACAGGGCCTGCAGAGCAAGAGAGGCATACTGACTGTCCTGTGGGGGCCAAGGTAGAACCAGCACAAGAAGCTGGAGCCCCTGCCTCTAAGCCTGGCAGGTCCCATGGGCTTCTTCCTATACCATCCCCCTGGGCAGCCCAACCCCTCCAGCACACCTCTGGGCTTTGCCCTCACTTTGTCCATGAATGAGGCGAACTTGTTGTTGAGGATCTTGATCTGCTCCCTCTCCTGGGCCTTTACTTGCCCAATCTGGGGATCGATCTCCACATTGAGGGGCTGCAGGAGGCTCTGGTTGATGGTCACTTCCTGGATTCCCCCAGGGCAGACACTAGAGCCATAGCTACCAGGCCCACCAAAGCTACTAGTCCCTCCAAAGCCACCAACCCCTCCATAACCACTGCCCATTCCTCTGACTCCACAAATGCTACCCCCATAACCACCTCCATAATCACCTCCATAGCCACTGATGCAGCTGCTGCGCCCTCCCCCAAAGCCACCAGCCCAGGAGCCAGCCACGCTGATGGAGATGCTCTTATTGCCACCCAGGTTGTAGAGACTGCGACTGCCAAAGCCGCCTGCTCTGCTCCGGGACCCACAGACCCCTGTGCCAGCTCCTCCAGAGCGGGCCACACAGCTCATCCTGCTGCTGCTGCAGGGGACCATGGCAGAGCAGACAGAGAAGCCCTGGCTCCCTCCACTGATGGATTTCTTGCAGACTTGTCTGTTCATGGTGAGAGAGCTCAAAGGCAAGCTAGCAATCACTTAGCAGGAGCTGCAAGAGGGATGAGGACAGAGGATGGGGACAACAGAGGAGACTGGTCTTCATATACCAAGGAGTTTGGCTTGGAAGAAGGAGAGGCAAGCAATTAGCTGAGAGTCATCTTGGGTTTGGTTTGCCTCCCAGGCAATAAGTTACTTGCACTTTGCAAACACACCTCAAAAATAATCCCCCGGACCAAAGTGACTTTGCTTTCTTGGCTTAATCATCCAAACGCCTCAGTTGACAAAGGACTGGAGCTCTCCTCCCTCCATGGGTTTCCTCAAGGCTCTCAGGGAACTCAAACAGCACCTGATCCAGCAGGATGAATGGGGGTTTGATACCAGAGGGTCAGGAGCTACTGAGCTCTGTGACACCAGGCTAAGGACCAGACAACATTTTCCAGGTGACCTGAGTCCCTCCCTGCATGCAGACTGCCACCACTCCATGGCATGTCTGTGATACTTCAAAGAAATATCCAGAGGAGGGCTTAGGTTGGAGAGGATAGAGGGCTGAGAGGTACACTGACCCCACAAGGATCCACTCTGGCACCACCTCTGCCAAATCATCCCTTAAGCCAGCTTGTCTCTTGAGCTGAGAGGTGCTGCTTCATGGGAAACACATGTGAAGATAAAATATCTGACCTGTGGGAGCAATGAAGGTCAGATATGCAGCAAGTGTGAAGCTTGCGAAGAAGAGGGGATGCATATGGAGAGGAGTCTCAGACCAAGCCCCTCTACCACCATCCTAGACCAGCAGCAGGTCATTTCTGGATCTAGAAGCAAGGGAGGGCAGAATGTGGGACCAGTTGGCTGATGGAGTCAGCTCAAAGACCCCATTCATCATCTTAGAATGAGAGTGCATGCTGTATCAGATCTAGTGGCCTTTGACCCCCTCTCCCCTCCACCACCTGGTCTGAGTTAGATGCCCCTCCCTCTTTTTCCACCACACCCTGTGCTTTTCCACCAGGGCCCTGATTCAGAGTATCCTTATCTGTTTATTGGAAAAGGAGTACATCAAGGTTGTATATTGTCACCCTGCTTATTTAACTTATATGCAGAGTACATCATGAGAAACGCTGGACTGGAAGAAACACAAGCTGGAATCAAGATTCCCGGGAGAAATATCAATCACCTCAGATATGCAGATGACACCACCCTTATGGCAGAAAGTGGAGAGGAACTAAAAAGCCTCTTGATGAAGGTGAAAGAGGAGAGTGAAAAAGTTGGCTTAAAACTCAACATTCAGAAAACGAAGATCATGGCATCTGGTCCCATCACTTCATGGGAAATAGATGGGGAAACAGTGGAAACGGTGTCAGACTTTATTTTGGGGGGCTCTAAAATCACTGCAGATGGTGACTGCAGCCATGAAATTAAAAGACACTTACTCCTTGGAAGAAAAGTTATGATCAACCTAGATAGCATATTGAAAAGCAGAGACATTACTTTGCCAACAAATGTCCATCTAGTCAAGGCTATAGTTTTTCCAGTGGTCATGTATGGATGTGAGAGTTGGACTGTGAAGAAAGCTGAGCGCCAAAGAATTGATGCTTTTGAACTGTGGTGTTGGAGAAGACTCTTGAGAGTCCCTTGGACTGCAAGGAGATCCAACCAGTCCATTCTGAGGGAGATCAGCCCTGGGATTTCTTTGGAAGGAATGATGCTGAAGCTGAAACTCCAATACTTTGGCCACCTCATGCGAAGAGTTGACTCATTGGAAAAGACTCTGATTCTAGGAGGGATTGGGGGCAGGAGGAGAAGGGGAAGACAGAGGATGAGATGGCTAGATGGCATCACTGACTTGATGGACGTGAGTCTGAGTGAATTCCAGGAGTTGGTGATGGACAGCGAGGCCTGGCGTGCTGCGATTCATGGGGTCGCAACTGAGCAACTGAACTGAACTGAACTGAACTGTTTATTTGTCAGAACCCCTCTGGGTCCTGAGCTTGTCAAGGGAAAGAGTTGAATCCTACTCATTCTGAATCTCCAGCCTGTGCGTAAGGTAAGCACACTGAGAATGTGTGTTAACTGATGACTAGTATCTAAGTGTATAAATAGTCTAGACCCAGTCTTATGGAATGTAAATCTTCAGAGGAAGGGTTTGGGTGTCTGTATTCTTAACAAGCCCTTTAGGTAATCATTATGATCAGGGAGGTTTGGGAAGCCCTAAGCTAGAAGATAGGTGTTCCTTCTGGGCTCAGGGAGTGAGGGGAATGGAGGACCCTTGGCAGTAGAGTGAGTACACTGATGCGTTACTGCTCTGACTTTTGACAGCTCAATCGTCTCCCATCCTTGGACCAACCCATCTCCACACCCAGCCACACCACTCATGGCAAGAACAAATTCTCATGTTGTTACCTATATATGGGACTTCACAAGCTATGGCAGAAATAGGAGCAAGTGATTCTCACACCCCGAGAAATAGGTGGTGAGTCTATCTCCAGAATGCTGGTCAAGTCGGCAACATGCACTCTCTTTCTGGGATGGTCTCCAGACAAGGCAGTCTGGTGCAGAGGACTGGTCTGGAAAACCCTCAAGAACCTCAAGTTTAGCAATTTTAAGTGCTCTGCAGCTAATTCTCAATTCTCTGCTCTGCTTCTTGTCTAAAGTTAGTCCACTTGGTTAGAAGCTCAGTAGCTCTTTGACCTTGAACAAGTTACTTAATTTTTATGTGTCTTGGTTTCCTCAACTATAAGATGGGGATGATAATAGCAGGTACTCGAGCATTAAACAAGTTAAATGAATATGAAATGCTTACTATGGTGCTTAACACATGGTAAGCACTCTATGTTCACTGATGGCTAATATTCTACTTGGGAACATGGGGAAGGGAGTAACTTATGTTTGGCCTTGACTGTCCTCAAGAAAACCTTCAGCCCTGAGAAAAAAGCTGAGTGTGAGTGGAGAGTAAGATAAACAAGTTGGGACAGTAGAGAGTAAGACCTCTGCTAGAATTGGTTTGGATTGGGTGACCTTGAGCAGTGACTCAACACACAAGTTTGTGTTCTAATCTGTCAAATCCCTTCCAACCTAATTGGTTTGTGATGAGCCTCACAGGAAATGTAAGTTGAAAGTCCTTGATAGTTACAAAATGCCACACAAAACAAGGTAACTGGGGTCTAACAGAAAGCCTGTCATCGTGGACTTCAGAAGACCTGGGTTCAAATAACCTCTTGTCTCCCTCTTACCATGTGACGACCTCAGTCAAGCTACTTGACCTCTTTGTCGTTGCTGTTTAGTTGCGAAGTCTAGAATTCTTTAGCCTCTCTTATATGTAAAATGAGCCCCACTCACAGGATTGTTTTGAGATTTAAATTGTGTCCAGCAACAAACTGGGTTTTTAAGTCAACGTTACCCATCGATAGCCAATTCATGAAGGGGATCTGTGTCAGGTTCTTCTTTGAGACATTTACTCCATCCATCAGTTGAATGCCAGTCCTCTTGGTGAAGTCTGTGTTCATAATCTTTGAAACTCCTTGAAAAGCAGAAGACAAAATGCCCTCCCTGGGAACAAAGCTGAGCCAGGCTCACCTGAAGCCCCGAGTGAGAGCTCAAAGCAAACAAGGACAAACATCAATGTCTCTGACTCCCTTCCCCTCCCTTGGCTCCAGTGCTGAGACAGCGGGTGGCAGCCTCCTATGTATGGCTGATTTCTGCCATCCTGGTAGATACTGCAGAAGAGGAATGGAGAGAGGTGATGGGCAGGTCACTGAAGCACAGTTTTGGGTTGGATTCCCCCAATCCACATACCCTGAGCCTGCCAACCACCACCTTCTTTAGCCGGTTGGGATTGTTTTCTCAGCAGTTGACTAAAGCTGCTGAAAATATCCAGAGTTAGCATCCTGGGCTATGTTTCCCACTGATCTTCTAGGGCAGTTCCAATGAACTACCTGCTGCCAACAGTGTGAGTTCTAATCCCTCACTTGCTGGAACCTTCTGTGTAAGGTTGCCAAGTGGCAGAACACTCTGAATCCTTATTTCCTCACCTAGAAAATAAGACAGTTTTCATGAAGCTGAGTGGTTCCCTCTAACCAAATTGTTCTCTGGTACTCAACTGCAGTGAGAATGCTTGAGTTTCCTAAAACGTAGTAAGAGGAAGAATGAATCATGAGACAGTAGTCATTACCTCTAGGTCAAAGTGAGCAGACATCCTTCTCCATATAGGAGATAAGGATGAAGGGGTGATTCTTACATGCCCTTTTCTACATATGGATTCTCAGATCCAATTTTCAAGATAATCATTAATTTGTTCTTCAAAAAAAAGCAGTCATTCTGGATCTGCTGCCCCTGGACTAAGAATTATTATTTTCTCCTTTTTATCATGTTAAAATAAAAACTTGGCACTGCTGAAATAACTTTACTTAACAAATATAAACTTTTTTACATTAACAAATGTAAATGTAAAAATGTAAATTTTTTACTTAACAGTAAAAATATATTACTCTATAGTTCCCGTCAACCACTTAAGCTTGATAAAGAAGTGAATGCCTAAGTACAGCTAAATCCTTTTGTTACTAAACCTTATTAGCAATCACAATTTTTTCTAAATTCTGGTTCCCTCTCCAGACTGGATTAAAATACTCTTCAACTCATCCCTAAATCCTTATCTAGTACTAGATTCTCTCCCAGGGCTTATCTAGGGCAGAAATCTATCGCCAGGTTAGCCTTGATTAAGACGTTTTGTGGTTAAATAAATTTGGGAAATGAAAACTGTTTAGCTTTCTCTTGGGTTTTTATTAAAGCTTGTTTGCCTATTAAAAGCCTCTTTCTTGTACAAAGAATCATTTACTTTTACTAAATCGGAGCTCCCCAAACAAACCTAGCAACAAAATCTTTCTATGTTAACCCCTATTAACTTGTTGAATATACTTTTGTTGTTGTTGTTGTTGTTCAGTCACTAAGTCGTGTCCAGCTCTTTGCGACCCCATGGACTGCAGCATCCCAGGCTCTTCTGTCCTCCACTATCTCCCAGAGTATGCTCAAAAGAAACACTAAAACAAAATGAATAAGAATGCAAAGAACTAAACAGACATTTCTCCAAAGAAGACATACAGATGGCTAACAAACACATGAAAAGATGCTCGACATCACTCATTATCAGAGAAATGCAAATCAAAACTGCAATAAGGTACCATCTCATGCCGGTCAGAATGGCTGCTATCAAAAAGCCTACAAACAATAAATGCTGGAGAGGGTGCAGAGAAAAGGGAACCCTCTTACACTGTTGGTGGGAATGCAAACTAGTACAGCCACTATGGAGAACAGTGTGGAGATTCCTTAAAAAACTGGAAATAGAACTGCCATGCTGCTGCTGCTGCTGCTGCCAAGTCGCTTCATTTGTGTCCAACTCTGTGCGACCCCAGAGACGGCAGCCCACCAGGCTCCCCCGTCCCTGGGATTCTCCAGGCAAGAACACAGGAGTGGGTTGCCATTTCCAATGCATGAAAGTGAAAAGTGAAAGTGAAGTCGCTCAGTAGTGTCCAACTCTTAGCGACCCCATGGACTTCAGACTACCAGGCTCCTCCATCCATGGGATTTGCCAGGCAAGAATACTGGAGTGGGTTGCCATTGCCTTCTCCGAGAACTGCCATACGACCCAACAATCCCACTGCTGGGCATACACACCGAGGAAACCAGAATTGAAAGAGACACTTGTACCCCAGTGTTCATCACAGCACTGTTTACAATGTCCAGGACATGGAAGCAACCTAGATGTCCATTGGCAGATGAATGGATGAGAGAGCTGTGGTATATACACACAATGGAATATTACTCAGCTATTAAAAAGAATGCATTTGAATCAGTTCTAATGAGGTGGATGAAACTCCACAATGAAGTAAGTCAGAAAGAAAAACATGAATACAGTATATTAACACATGTATATGGAATTTAGAAAGATGGTAAAGATGACCCTATATGCGAGACAGCAAAAGAGATACAGATGTAAAGAACAGACTTTTGGGCTCTGTGGGAGAAGGTGAGAGTGGGATGATTTGAGAGAATAGCATTGCAACATGTATATTACCATATGTGAAATAGATCGCCAGTCCAGGTTCAGTGCATGAGACAGGGTGCTCAGGGCCAGTCTACTGGGATGACCCTGAGGGATGGGATGGGGAGGGGGGTGGGAAGGAGGTTCAGGATGGGGAACACATGTACACCCATGGCTGATTCATGTCAATGTATGGCAAAAACCACAATATTGTAAAATAATTAGCCTCCAATTAAATAAATTAATTAAAAAAAATTTTTTTAATGCATGGAGAGGACAGTCAAGGGACAGTGACTTAAAGTAAAGGAGACTCGCCTCATCCCTGGAGAGAAAGCATGTGCTCCCAGTGACAGAGAAGGCTGTGGGCAGACTAAGGCCTGTGGGATGAAGAAGCAGGGAGAAGCACTTTTTAACGCTGGAAAATAGAGAAGGTCTGGGAGAACCAACGCTCCTGTCAACCTCTATTTCTCACCAGCCACAGATTTTGCTGGGTCTTTCTGAAAGCCATGGACCCTCCCTAGGGAAGCACCCTGGGCAGGGGGCCTCATCCCCTTGGATTTTCCCTGTGCTGGATTTTCTGAAACTCAAACAATGGCAACTGTTCCCTCTCTTTCCTTGCAGTTTGGAGGAGTGAAAAACATGGAGGCCTTGAAGTTAGACCTGTGTTCAAATCCCAGCCTCGCCACTTGCCACTTACATGGACTCCAGGGAGTCTGGCCTCAGTTTTCTGTCCTGTAAATTGGGGTGAGCACAGCCTCTTTGTGAGGTTGTAGTGAGGACCATAGAAAGTGTGATGGAAAGCCCTTACACAGGGCAGGTCTCCATACAGCAGCCTTTGTGATGATGACAACGATAATGTCCATATACGGAGCCCTCCTGGGAGTTGTCAGTGTGGAGGCTGAAGAGGAGGAAGGAGTCCTAAGGGGTAGCCTAGTTTAGGGTCCTTGTGGCACTGAAGGCTGATGATTTTGGCATAAAATTGCAAAGAATCTTTGTGAGTCACCTACAAGTCATTCTTCCATGCCTGGCCAAGCCAGTTTCCCACTACAGGGGCTCATCAGTAAAGCAGTTCATCAATCAGCAAATGTTAATTGAGGTACTGCATACTTCTCAGAGTTGGAAGGACTATGATTTAGTAAAAATAATTTCCTCTTTCAAATCTTTACTCCTTTCACCTGTCTGTGAAAGTATATAAAAATGGCTAACTGACTGCCAGCCATATGCCAGCCACGGAGTTAGATTATTTACAATTATCATTTCTAGCTGTCCTAAAAACTCTGCAGGATTGAAGTTTTCATTCATATTTTACAAATAAGGGCATAGCTTAATGAAACTAATTAACTTGTCCCAAGACAATCAGCTGAGTGAGATGGGATTTTACTCAGACTATGCAACTTCAAAGCCTGTCATAAATCAATGGATCATTTTTATCTGTGTGGGCTTCAACAAATCAAATGACACCATCCCAGAGTGGAAAGTCCACTCTGACATTTAAAGAGCCCATCATAGAAGATGATGGATAGATATGCCTCAAAGCAGCCACTTGTAATAGCCACTTTAAAATAGCTTTAAATCTTACAAATTCCTCTTTGGCATCAAGGAGTGACACCCATCATTATCAAGGTATTTCTCCCAGTCAGTCTCTCTGACTCCTCTACTGGAGACTGGAACTCTCCAGAGCTGAAGGTGGGCCCGCCCACAGCAGACACTTGAGAAAACCTCTTCTGCTCACATCAGAACTTCAGGTTTGGTTTCTGCTCCTCAAGACTCCATGAAGCTGTTAGCAGCACATGTGACAGCTGGTGGAAGAGAGGGCCTCCAGGAGACTGAGAAGTCAGCTAGCCCCATCCAGCAGCATAGTACAGGGGTTATGGGTGTAGCCTTTGGATTCGGGGCCCGGATCTGCCATTTCCATCACTAACATGGGCATGTTACCCTGCCACTCTGAGCCCTGCTTCCCTCATCTGGAAAGTGAGGATATTTGCTGCCTGCCCCCTCCAGCAGTGATGAGGATTACGTGAGATGACTTGCACAAGGTGTCCAGTGTATGACTCGCACCAGTAAGCACCAAATGAAAGTGAGTAGTTTAAATTGCGTTGTTTTTGTTAAGGATGCCAGGACAGCCGTTGCATTTTAGAGTCCAGCCCTCTCCTTTTAAAGTGCCCCATTAGCTCACTGAAATTCTCAGCGCCTAGAATGTGCTGGGCAAAGAGCGGCCCAGAGATGAAGGTGGCACATCCCGCCCTCCAAGGAAATTCCATTCTAGCGGAGAACAGACACTGAAATGAGTCAGTTTAATAGAACAGTACAAGTGATAAACAGAGATTAACAGAGTCCGACAGGAACCCAAACAGACATTTAGTGCCATGTGTGCAATCCAGGAAAGCTTTCAGGAGGCAGTGCTGGTGTGATCTGTGGTGAGAAGTAAGGGTTGGTCCAGTAATTGAAGGCGGGGTGAGCATTCCTGGCAAGGGGAACAGATTACCAGAGGCACAGAGGCCTGACACAGCCAGGCTTGTTGCAGAACAGCAAGCATCGCACAGGCCATCGGCTTAGGTCTTGAAAGTACCTACATAAGGCTATGCTGTCTGCCTGGCTGGTTTCCCATGTCCTTGCCCATGGTAAAAGGGCATTTCCCATATAAAACCAACAAACTTCTAAAAATGTGTATATTCATATATAACAGATTGACTTTGCTGTGCCCCAGAAACTAATACAACATTGTAAATCAACTATACCCCAATAACAATTTTAAAATAAAAATATATACTTTCTTCAAATTCAGAATGGACTGTGTCAGCTCAGCTGCCTACACTATGACTCCAGCCAAGGCTCCTTTCCCAAGGAGAGGGGACAGTGAAGTGGCCTTCTGCATGGCTGCAGTTTTCTCAATGGCAGCTCTGTTGACATCTCAGGTTGGATGATTCTTTGCCATGGGGCCTGTCCTGTGCATTGTAGGATACTTAGTAACATCCTAGCCTCTACCCTCTAGATACCAGAAGCAACTCTCCTCCAGATTCTTTACTACTAGCTTCCCAGGTGGCACTAGTGATTAAAAACCCCACCTGCCAACACAGGTTAGATATAAGAGATGCAGATTCAATTCCTGGGTCATGAAGATTCCCTGGAGGAGGAAATGGCAACCCACTCCAATATTCTTGCCTGGAGAATCCCGTGGACAGAGGAGCCTGGCAGGCTGCAGTCGATGGAGTCACACAGAGTTGGACACAACTGAACCGACTTAGCACACACACACTTCTCCAGCTATGACAGCCAAAAATGTTACTAGACATTGTCATATGTTTTGGGGGGTGAGGGAGAGTGGGAATTGCCTCCACTGAGAATCTCTGTTTTATTGCATCCAGAACCATTCTTTCAAGCCCCTGTCTTCTCTCAGGGTTGATGAAGCTGTCACCATTTGGTGATGTCACCATGGATTCCAAGGTATGAACTGCTCCCACTATACCTTTGTCAGTGGTTTCCTAGGAGAACCAGCTAGCCTTCCAACTTGGTCTGGGCTGGAAAGGCTGCGGTGATGAGCTTGATCTTAACCACAGCAGAGATGTGCATCTGTGGGGCTGGCAGGCCAGAAGGGCTTGGGAGTGTTAGTGAAGGAGAGTCTGGAGACCCCGCCTCCCATGGGCCTCAGTTTTTGGTAAGGACGCAAAGAAGAATCTGAGTTCTTACCCGTTACAAGAGAGTTTATTGAAGACAAGGAAAGACAGAATACCTCAAGAGGGAGATGGGCTGGGCCAAGGGAGACAATGGCCCTGGAGGGCTGGGGTGCAGAGTGTTTAAGGCAAGGTTATGTGCATAATCCAGGAAGTTGCTGATTGACAGTCTTGAATGACAGCTGCAGGTTACACAACAAGAGGCTCTACTGTGCATGCACTTCTCCATAATTCAGCCTGTTATAATTAGATGTATGTATTCATAGAATATTTATGATTACTTAATGAGCCAAATGGCTGCCAAAGATTATCTAAGTACATGACAGTGTGAGGTGTGAGTTTATGTGCCAGAGGAGAGAAAGTCCCTCCAGTCAGCCAGTGGGGGATTTTTCCTGTCCCCTGACTATTTTGGGTGGTGACGGGGTCATTTGGGGGTGGGGTTGGTAAGTAGCTTGGTGGTATTAGGTGGCCCATTGGATGTGCAGCCAGAGGGGTCGCCTCTCATTGCTCTTGACTAAATTCCTGCCTAACAGGAGGGGTGTAGATAAAATACAAATGAAACATGTAAAGTGTTTTCAGAACTCAAGTGTGTCTTTTTCAGTCATCCTGAGACTTACAAAGGGTCCACATTTTTGGTCTTGGTGGCAGAATGTACCTGGATTAAGGTGATGAGAAGGCAGAGGGAAGGGGCAACCCACATCCCAAAAGATGAGATCTCTGATGATTGGCTAACAAAACCCCACCCAACTCTAAGGCAAAACAGGGGAGAGTCATATAGAGATTGACCTACCAAGTACCCAAAATTTTATATTCAGACTTGATCATCAGCAGTCAAGTCTGGATTATCCCCAGACAGATTCTTATGGGAAGCAATCCCCTGATTTCCTTCAAAGAGCCTTCTATAGCTGTTTCACGATTGCTGTTGATACTTTCTCTGGCACGTAGCCCACATCCCAGGAGGAGATAGAAGGGAATAACCTGAAATCTAAAAACATGTCTTGGTCTCCTTAACGCCAAGGGGTAAGTCAATAAGCTCTGAGAAAAGGAAGGTACTATCTTGAGCATTCTTTCCAACTGAGGCATGAGGGGACAAGGCAGAGAGGAATGGATGGTGATGGGAATGTGGTGGAGGGTACAGCCAGGGTCCTCTGTGTCCTCACAGGAAGTGGTACCACTCCACACCCAAGGAAGAGGGAGATGGAGCAAAACAGAGGAGCAAGGGAGGTCGGAGGGAGGTTCAAGAGAGAGGGAACATATGTATACCTATGGCTGGTTCATGTTAATGTTTGGCAGAAACCAACAAAATTCTTTAAAGCAATTATCCTTCAATTAAAAAAAATTTTTTTAATAATGAAAAAATAAATACTTGATCATCGATCCATGAGTGTGTGTGTGTATGTTAGTCACTTAGTCGTGTCCAGCTTTTTGCAACCCTATGGATTCTAGCCTGCTAGGCTCTTCCAGGCAAGAATATTGGAGTGGGTTGCCATTTCTTTCTCCAGGGGATCTTCCAGACCCAGGGATCAAACCCAGATCTCCTGCATCGCAGGCAGATTCTTTACCATCTCAGCTACAGAGAAGTCCCTTTAAATAATGAAAAAAAAAACAAACCATAAATACTTGATCATTGACCCATGACCCCAAATCCCAGTTTAGGCTCCAGCACACAAGTCAGCATCATTCAGCAATCTCTGTGGGTTCCTCTGTGGGCAAGAAACCATGCCTTAGAAGACAGGAAATGGAACGAACGACACAGCACCAAATGGCTGCAAGCTCGAAGAATGGAGAGTCAAGTACAAGCAGGCCCAAGGCCAGGGATTGAAGAGCACTTGAAAAGTCAACATCGATCTTCACAAACAAATGATGTGCATGCTGAGGCGAAAGACAGGAGATAATAATCAAGCAAAGTTCCCTAGAGGTGCTGTCAGTCTGGATTAGAAATGGTCAGGGCTGGGCTGAGATCCAGGCAAGTATGGGATTAACTCCTCTGTCTCAGGTCCCGGCACCAAGCTCACCTGTCTGGCCATTCCTCTGGGACAGTGAATGACACAACAGGGAGATAGCCCTTTCCACGGTGCCATCCCCTCTGAGCTAGGCAACGCTTGGTTATTCTCTCCTTTAAGAAGCTGCATGGAGTGGCGGAGGGAGGGGGCTTCCCTGGTCGACCAGTAAAGAATCCACCTTGCAGTGCAGGGGACACCGGTTCGATTCCTGGTCCAGGAAGATTCTACATGCCAAGGGGCAACTGGGCCCAGGCACCACAACTACTGAGCCCATTGCAGCAACTACTGAAGTCCACACGCCGCATGCTCATGCGCCACAACAAGAGAAGCCACCCCAGTGAGAAGCCCACACACCACAATGAGAGCGCAGCCCCTGCTCTACGCAACTAGAGAAAGCCTGCATATAGCAACAAAGACCCAGCACAGCCAAAAGATAAATACAATAAATGGATTTCTTTTTTAAAAAGGAAGCTGCAGGGGGCCTTCCCTGGTGGTCTAATGGTTGAGAATCCACCTTTCAATGCAGGGGATGTGGGTTCCATTCCTGGTAGGGGAATTGAGACTCCCACATACCTCAGGGTAACTAAGCCTGTATGCCACGACTAGAAAGAAGTCTGAGTGCCAAAACTAAGACCCAGTGCAGCCAAAAATAAATAAACTTTTTTTTTTTTTTTTTTAAGAAAAGAAGAAGCTACATGGATTTCCCCCATGGTCTCCTGTAAACCACACGCCCAGGATGATATAATTTAGAGTCCAGAGAGAAGTGGCAAAGGCAAGAAGCCCCCATCTGAATATGAGACTTGAAACCAGTGGACGGTGTCCCCAGGAAGCCTGGGCCCAGTCTGGGCTTCCCTTAGAGCCCATTTAGAAACCCCTTGACCTCTTAGATGGAGGCATTTTGGAAAACCTGGACCAGGCTCTATAGCCTGGCTCTCTCCTCCTCTTCCTGATTCCGAACGCCAGGCTTTCTTGGAGCTCACCTGGGTCCTCTTCCCTCCTCTCTCTCCTCAGTTCCCTTGGCTTAGGAACCACTCTAACCAGCCTGATGCAGTGCTGTCCAAATGGGAGTCTCCAGCCCTGACAGGCTTCCCTTTAAATCCACAAGTGCAGTCAGGAGACCTCCACTCAGCTGTCCCATAAGCAACTCAAACTTATCTAGAGCAGAGCTCCTGAAGTCCCTCCTCAGACCCATCCCACCTCCACACACACCCCTCTACCTCAACGCATGTCATCACCCCAGCCACCCAGTTGCTCCAGCTGGGCATCACGATGAATCTTCCCTGTCCTTCACCGCCTCACCCACTTCATTAAGAAGTCCTCTCATTCTCCAGTGCAGCCCCCAAGCTTCTTCTCTTCATATTCTTATCACAGCTTAAAGCTATTTGTTTACTTTGTGGTTGTTTGGGGGCTCCCTTACAAAAATGAGAAATGATATTTAACTCACCAATGTAAGTCCAACATTTAGCCTAGGGCCAGAAAGTAAACACTTAATGAATATGAGCTGAAGGAAGGAAGGCAAGCATCCATTAATGATGACTTCATCCAGCGTGAAGTACTTGTCCCATAGCTGGCCTGGCGTCAAGTCTGGGCAGGGCAGGCGTTGAATCTCCCCACCTATCTTTCCTGCTCCTTTTCCACAGAAGATACCAACAAGAAAAAGTTCCATCCTGCCCCAGAATGGAGCAGCAACGACCGAATACCACCTCCTTCAGAGAGCCTCCTGGGAGATCAAAGAATTGCCACTGACTGCATTGCTCTGCCAAGCCTGGATGTGGAATTTCTATATAAATCTCTTTGCACCCCAGTAGCCAGTTTTATTTGTTTCTTGAACTGTCATTTCCATTCTCTGAAATAAATTCAGCTTTGGCCTAAGATGGAAATACTGCTTTCCTGGCCTGGCCTAGCTAAACGTCCCATTCCATCATCTGTGTCTTCCCTGGGTACCCAGGCAGCCAGCCTTGCCTGGAGGGCAGCAGCCACAGCCTCAGAGATAAGTGTGGGGAAGCGGAGGAGTTCCAGATTCAGGATCCTCCTGTGCGCTCGCTCCCAGCTCAGCCCCTCGGATGCTCCTGGACTCTAAGCAGGCCACTCCTCCTGCCTGAATCCCTTCCAATCATGACCTTCTGAACAGTCGTCCCAAGGCCAACGACCACATTATCAGGGCTTCCTAGTGTAGGGCAGCCACCAGGAACTTCCACAGCTGCTACACACACCCTGGGACCCAGACTGCATGCCTGCGTGCTCAGGAACAGGGCCTTTTCTGAGGGATGTTAATAATTGTTTACCAGGAAGGGAATGTGGAAAATTCTGGGTTACAGATAACTAACGGGTGACTCTTTCCTACAAGACTTCTCAGAACCTCTAATATGTGCTCCAAAGATGAAAGATTCAATGAACATGGAACCCTTTGTGTGTGTGTTGGAGGGGGAGTGGGCAGCGGGTTGTGAGTCAGACTTTGAAACAGGTGGCCCTTGGGAAGTAGCTCTGGGGTTCTTTCAGCTCACACCTTCCCAGGCGCACCTTGATAGGGGGAAAGCTTTCAGGGGGTCAGCTGGAATGGGGACCAGCACCAAGGAAAGAAATCTGCTATCCCCAGGCACCTCAAGGCCCTCTTCAGTTCAGTTCAGTTCAGTTCATGGTTCCTCCAAACTAGAGAAGGAATGTCTGCACAGTTAGGACACCACCAAGAACTCCCCACCAGCCTCTTGGAGTGTGGCCCCATCCTCCCCCTCCCGGCTCCCCACTCCCACCTCTCCCAGTAGCTCAGTTGTCCCAGTGCTCAGAGAATAAAGGAACAACCAGATCTCGCCCATTCAGATCCATACGATGGACAACAGAGAGTAACTGTCTGGGTTTCAGAGGAGTAGTACTCAGTAGTACCCATCCTGTAGAAGGGCCGGCCCATACGGGACAGGATGGAAGAAGTCAGTTCAGCGGGGAGAAAGAGGTCCAGAGAGACTCAGAGGCCAGACTTAAACACAATGCATTTTACTGGCGACAGAACGGATGGGCAGAGGGACCTGTGTGTTATATACATCAGAACTGTGGTGACCACTGCACCCCGGGAGGAGGCCCCAAGGGCAGCGAAGATGGTGGCTGAGGCCACACCTAGACAATCACAGGCTCCAGCGAGAGCCAGAGAGAGAGTCTGAAATTGTCCTGGCTGCTCTTGCTCGGGGATCTGGATGCTTGAAGGACAAGAGGCCCCGGTCTTTTAGACCCAAAAAGCGACTGCTGGCGGGGACTGGAGAGGGGAGAGGCAGGTGGGTGGGAGGGCGCTGAGGAGGCTGCAGAGGTGAGAACCGAGGAGCGGATGGGAACGACGGGCGGCGCTGGGGCGGCTGCGGTGCCCTGCGCGGTGTTTTATCTGGAGGTGCGCTGGGAGGACTGGGAGAACCTGACGCTGCCGCCCCGGCTGCTGCCTGAGCTGAGGCCTCCACC
>NW_011494955.1:6429582-6431123 GCF_000754665.1 Bison bison bison
CTCCACCGCTGACCCCAGAGCGACCCCCGGAGCCAGAGCCGAATCCGCTGCTGCCGCCGCCGAATCCACTGCTGCCACTGAATCCGCTACCGCCTCCGAAGCCGCTGCCGCTACCGCCGCCAAAGCCGCTGCTGCCACTAATTCCGCTACCGCCGCCGAAGCCGCTGCCGCCGCCGAAGCCGCTACGGGCGCCTCCTCCCACGCCGACGCCACCGCCGTATCCGCCTCCGAAACCACCCGCGGAGGCGGAGGTGGTGCTGCTGCTGCTGACCACGGCTGCAGGGGAGACCACAGACAGCGATCAGCTCCCAGCCACCACCTCTCTATATCATAACGATCCCCTGGGCCCAGGGTGATTGAGAGGCGATCAAGGCGGCTTTGAACCTGAAGATTACTGTTTTGCGTTCTGATGTGGTGAGGTGTTCACCCCCTCAGTGTTAAGTCAGTTTGAATTTTCCAATGGTTCCTTCTACATACTATCAACTCTTGAAGAACCCCCCATGGAGATTATCCAGAATTTCTCCTCCTATTAATAAGCTCCCTATTAGATATCCCCCCACACTCCATATAGTACTGTTAATAGTGCTCTGAGCCCAGAACCATTACCAAAGCATATCTGCTGCCCCTTCTGCCCCCCAGAAAACGTGTCCAACCACCATGGAAATATTGTTTAAATTAGGGACTATCGCCTTGAATTAGTACAGATATTTCAGAACCAATTCTCACTGTCACGGTTTCTTTGGCTACTTACAGATGCTAACAGCACTCGGGCACTCTCCAGACATCCTGTATGAGAAAGCAAGAGAAGGCTAGCTCAGTCGCAAAGTAAATTTCCAACATGTCCATGAATGAAAGTGACAGCAACCAGAACAGAATTCAGCAGCCTGGCACATCAGTACTCTATCTACTGTTCATGGGCCAACACAGAACCCCTATGCGCACTGGTTACCTATGCACTTGGCCATCTATGGAGGGCGTGAACTGGCAAAGGCAAGTGGTTGCCTATAAGCCCTGTGCCATGTGGGGGCCTCTCTCTATAACAGGCCTGCTCCCCATTCCCTTGGTCACTTATCTGGCCCTCAGCATGTGACTTGGGGCAGGAGAAGCAGGGAGATGGCAGTAAGAGGCCCACCTGCACTCCTCGCCCTCCAGTAGCTTGCGGTAGGTGGCGATCTCCACATCCAGGGCCAGCTTGACATTCATCAGCTCCTGGTAGTCGCGCAGCAGCCGGGCCAGGTCATCCTTGGCCTGCTGAAGGGCAGCCTGTAGCTCTTGGAGCTTGGCGTTAGCATCCTTGAGGGCCAGCTCCCCACGCTGCTCAGCTTCAGCAATGGCTGATTGCAGTTTAGCAATCTGGAGCAGGGGGAGGGAGGAGGAACGATGAGCCCAGTAGGAGGGTTCTCTGAGTGTTAGACTAGATTATCCCAGAGCAAGTCAGTCAACCTCACCCCTTCCTTAGCACCTCTGTCTGTCTTCATGCACGGAAGACAGATGGATGGCTGTGGCTTACCAGCCATCTAAACTGGCTTTGTCTTTGAACT
>NW_011494955.1:6431223-6446077 GCF_000754665.1 Bison bison bison
TGTCTTTGAACTCCTTGAAGGCCAGTGCTGCCTGAGATGACCCCAGAAGTCCCCTCCCCCGGCCTAGGAGTTCTGCGATCCTCGCCCCCACCCCTCACCCATCAGCCTAGACAGCAGCCTCCGTGGCTGTCCCACCTGCTTCTTGACATTCTCGATTTCAGCCCGCAGCCTCTGGATCACCCGGTTGAGCTCCGAGATCTCACTCTTGGTGCTCTTCAGGTCATCCCCATGCCTGCCAGCCGTGGTCTGCAGTTCACCCAGCTGGAGAATAGAAGGGACAGTCAGGTGTTGATGCAGCTTTGCCCGCGTGTTTCTCCATCCCTAACGTTACCCAGCCAAACTCGAGGTACTTAGTAAGCACTGTGTCTAAATGACATTGAATTATGTTTCTACAGGGACATCTCTGAGGCAGCAGGGAAGAGAACATCTGGTTTGTTGTTCTCCCACCCCTCGATCCCTGAGCAAGCTGGAGTGGGTTCCATGTGGTCTGGCAAGGGACAGTGGAACCACTTCCCCCTAGGGGGCAGCACTTTCTGTAACTGAACAACCTTGACAGGATGTCTCCAAAGAGGAGAATCGAGAGGGGCCACCCAATGGCCACCACCCAGCCATCCATCCCATGGACCACAGCCTCCCTGGGACCTTCAGTGAATCCTCTGAGAGGTGCCTGGATCTCACCTTGGTCTGATACAGGGCCTCGGCCTCGGCCTTGCTCCTCTGGGCAATCTCCTCGTACTGGGCCTTGACCTCGGCGATGATACTGTCCAGGTCCAGGCTGCGGTTGTTGTCCATGGACAGGACCACGGATGTGTCACTGACATGGCTCTGCATCTGGGACAGCTCCTGCCAACGCAGAGGGGCCTGTTCACTGTTGGGGCCTCTACAGCCAGCACACAGAAGCCCAAGAGGCTCCTGATCAACGGACCCATCTGCTGAGTCAGCTTGGAAGGTGGATCGGCTCCGCCCTGCCTGCCAGCCTCTCAGAGACCCCATGCTTGCAGTTCCTCCTGGGAAGCCCCAACAAGAGGCCTTATCTCAAGGCTCAGTCTTCCTGGGCCTTACCTATCAAATCTGAAAATATCTCACCCTCTCTCTTGCCCCCTCTTAGTAGGAAACATCCTCACCATATCATAGAGGGTCGTCAAGAAATTGATCTCATCTGTTAAGGCATCCACCTTGGCCTGAAGCTCCACCTTGTTCATGTAGGCAGCGTCCACGTCCTGAGAAAGACAGATAAACACTTAAAGGCATTATTCCTCCAAAGAATGCACAGCAAGCTTCAGCCACAGCAAGACCAGTACTTGTCCAAGGCTGGTCCCCACGTGAAGGATTCACATCAAGGGGGTGGCGGAAGTTCAGTCCTACTCAAAAGCTAAAAAATGAATGAACTGACTCCTTGAGGCATCTCTCCAGACTAAGATGCACTTGGCTTTTATTTTTGGTTCCAACTGCCTGAACTTGGCAGCTCTGTGGCAGTGGAGTAAGGATTCCCCACAGCCCAGATGGAAACCAGTGCCTACAAGCCCTAGAAACCTCACACTACAGCCCTTACCTTCTTCAGGGTCACAAATTCATTCTCAGCAGCTGTGCGCTTGTTGATCTCATCCTCATATCTGTAAGAGTTAAAAGGAAATCACTGTTTGCAGTATGAGGTAGTCATAAACGTCACTGTTCTCTGAAACTCTGAAAGTACCTCTCTTCTGTCCTCTGTCCCCCTCCTGCCCCTCTTAAATAAACACACCCTCTCACTGTCCCCCTGTTAGTTAGAAGGACCAAACATTCCCATTCATTCAGGCAGACTGGGTTTAACACGGAAAGTAAGTCCTGGGAAACCCCTCCATCCCCAGTAGACTGGATGCTTGGTCACCACCCTGTGAGTTGTCCCAGCATCCTTCAGATCCTACAGCCAGGATCTTCCCCAGCCTGGCTCATGATAAGGTGCTTCTTCAGCTCTAGCCTTCTAATTTTCTTAGTAAAGGACTATCCTTTAGGAAAGAAAGTGAGGAGGAACCCAGTGAACCAAACTGTCCGCTATGAAGATATAGGAAAGTGGGATAAGTGACAGCCCTCTCAGTGGGCAAGGGGAACGCAGTGAAAGCTGGGATTCCGAGACAGGGTCCCCCCAGCATCTTCCCACACGCGCCTGCCACTCACTTCTTCTTAAAGTCTTCCACCAGGTCCTGCATGTTCCTCAGCTCTGAGTCCAGGCGGCCTCTCTCCCCCAGAATGCTATCCAGGTAGCTCCGCAGGGAATTGATGTAGTTCTCAAAAAGGGGCTCGAGGTTATTGGTGCCTGTGATGGGATGTGTGCCCTGCTGCTGGAGCAGGCTCCACTTGGTCTCCAGGACCTTGTTCTGTTGCTCCAGGAACCGTACCTGAAGTGCATTTGAGAGAAGCAAACTCAGGCAGCGCTTGGAGCAGAGGGGCCTTGCCTTAGGCAGAGCTGGGTGTCTGCATCTCCCCATCTCCCCACACAAAGGCCTAGAAAGCTCCCGCTGTGGCTGGAGTGGGTATGGTCAGACTATCACAGCAGTCAGGCCATTGAAGATGCAAGACGGCTTCCTTACAGAAGCAGGAGAAATGGGAGGGGAAACTGGAAGTAACCCCTGCCTGGAAGCGAGAGACGTGACCCTTCAGTATTCCTGGGGACTTCATGATTCTAGCCCAATTTCAGAAACACAGAGCATACTGCAAGAAGGTGCTTAAACCTCAACAGCATTGTTTACATCTAAGACACCATTGATGCCCCACTGATATTCACTTCAAAGGATGTGAATGGCTAGGAACTGACACAGTTGAAATGCTACTGTCATCGTTGTGACAGGAGAGAGACAGCCAGTGTGAGCTACCCTGCTCTGGAGGTCCCTGAGCACCCTCTTCTTCCCGATGAGGTTGATTGGGGTGCAGACTGAGTTTCTAGGGTCTCAGCAGCCCCTTGGGACTCAGGTTCCCCCTTGAGCCTCTTAAATTCCTTCACTAAGGTGCCTGCCTCCTTTGCCTGGCACATCACCATAGAGAAAAGAGGCCTCCTGGAAAGCCCCAGAGGGCAGCTCATGTTTGAATAGCCCCCAGTTCTGGGTCAGACCCTTGCCTGTCAGAGGCCATGACCCCCACCCTGCCCTGCCAGCACTACCTGCCAAGGCTGGATAAGGGGTGGGAGCCTTGAGCAAAGAGGCAGACAAACAAGACTTGGGGATGTGGGGATCCAAATAGGGGGCCATCATCTTTCCCAATCACATGACCACATGGGCAGGTTCATCAGCCCTGAACATCCTCATAAGAGCCAAGAATGCTGCCTAACCCTTCCCCTCAAGCCTGGACCACTCCAGATTGATCCTAAACACTGTATGTAAATATCAAACTCAAAGGCTCCAACCTAGGAATGGGGGCCGCATCAGGGCTTCCTCACCTTGTCGATGAAAGAGGCAAACTTGTTGTTGAGGGTCTTGATCTGCTCCCGCTCTTGAGTCTTTACTTGCCCAATCTGGGGGTCAATCTCCACATTGAGGGGCTGCAGGAGGCTCTGGTTGACAGTCACTTCCTGGATTCCCCCAGGGAAGCCACCTGGACCAAAGCCACCAGGGCCAAAGCCACCGGGTCCACCAAAACCACCAAGTCCACCAAAGCCACCAGCCCCACCAAAGCCACCAGCCCCACCAAAGCCACCAGCTCCTCCAAAGCCACCAGCTCCTCCAAAGCCACCAGCCCCACCAAAGCCACCAGCTCCTCCAAAACCACCTCCCATTCCTCTGCCACCACCAAAGCCACCTCCATAACCACCTCCGTAGCCACTCCCAAAGCCACTGACACAGCTGCTGCGCCCTCCTCCAAAGCCACCAGCCCGGGAGCCGGCCACGCTGATGGAGATGCTCTTATTGCCACCCAGGTTGTAGAGGCTGCGACTGCCAAAGCCACCTGCTCTGCTCCGGAACCCAAAGGCCCCTCCGCCGCCTCCCCCAGAGCGGGCCACGCAGCTCATCCTGCTACTGCCAGAGACCACGGCAGAGCGGCCTGAGAAGCCCTGGCTCCCGCCACCAGATGTCTTGCGGACTTGTCTGTTCATGGTGAGCAAAGTCGGTGAAGGGAAAGTGCAAGAGTTAAGCAGGGCCACTCAGAGCCAGAGGAAGAGAGAAGCAAACTGAAGACCTGTGCAGGATAAATCCCTTTATATACATCTAGGAGGCTGCTAGGCTCAAACGAAGGAGAGATAATTAATCTCAAGTAGTCATGGGTTGGGTTTGCCTTCCAGGCAATGTTAGTTTTGAGCTACTAAACACACCTTAAAAATAATCTGAAATGGTGAAAGTGCTAAGGTGGCAGGCTTACCTGGCAGGGGGAGGTGCCTGACTTGGCCCCGTGCTTGGGCATGGCCACCTCCTAGCTTTGTCTGGCAGGACCCAGGAGGCACACTAATCTGTCTACTGGCCAGCTGTCCTGGGTCCTGCCACAGCTGGGCTCAGCTCTGGAAAGGATGGAGTGGAAGGTGGGTTGGAGAGGTTCTGGTTGTCTGGGTGGTGGAGACGGTGAAGCCTACCCAAGGGCTCATGGAAATATCTCAACAGGAGGGGTGATAACAGTCTATTCCTCAGACTGCACATGGCCACGGAGCACCCACTGTGTGCCCAGCTCTGTGCTGGATTTGAGGATGAAATGATGATCTCTCCTCTTCCCTTCCTGGAAACAAAGCCCAGAACCATCACAAAGCTGCCTCTTGGGTTCCCCCTGTCTCCTAAGCTGTGGTCCAGGAGGCTGTAGCATTTGGATTCACAACTCTTCTTGAAAAAGGGGAGGGAATTAACACTCTGTGCTTTGATAAGCCGTCAGCAAAATTCAACAAGCCAGTTCATTTTGAAAACTTCCCAGGAAAGCCATACACTATTCCCTATCTTCAGAACATCTCTAAAGCTTCCTTTCTTGTTCCCCCCATTTTTGGCATCTCCCTGGTTTCAGTCCAAGTCCCAGACGGCTGGAAATTCAAACATCAATTATACCACAAATGTGACACCTATTGACAGATGACCTAACTCATCTCAGGCACTGGATGAGCCACTGGAGACAGACACAGGAACCGTTCTCTGTGTCGGAAGGGGACAAGTGCTCCTGGGGGGGTCTGTGGCCTCAGTGTCAAGACACCGACCCCCCACCCCCACCCCCAGCCTCAGGAGTCCAGGCCCAGCAGGGCCGCTAGCACTGTCATACGTGTCTGACTCCGAAAATCTGAGAATCTGCCAGTCTAAAGTTTTTCAGAGGCTTGGGGACTGGGCTTGGCTTGTTCAAGAGGAAAGCCTTTCTGCGTAGGTTTGGAGCCTGCCAAGTCAGCCATGGATTGCTCCAGCACAAGACTTTTTCCTTCTGTCTGCTGCACAGATGGCCCTGCTCCGGGTGTGGCCTGTGTGGCCTGGCAGGAGCCTCCTCAGAATGGCGGAAAGGAGAGAAGGACAGTGGATTCTTCAGCGCTCACTGGGCTGGGCTGGGGATGGCCCACGTGCGAGGAAGTGATACTCTCTTCAGTGGCCTGATTCTCCCATCTGTCCTCTCCCTACGTCGTTACCTCCAGGCTCTGCAACATCGCGGTCCCTCCCGCGGAATGAAGCCATAAACTTCAGGAGCTTACAGTCTTGTCAAAATACTGGACCCTCTGGTTCTTAGCACAGCACTGTGCCAATAATAGATGCTCCTAAAGGTTGGTTGGTTGAATGAATGATCAGTCACTCAGTGGAACAATCGATGAATGAATTAAGCCTGTTTGCTGGATTAAAGCCAAATAAAACTAGTCAAAGTTTAATTGAAATCCCATTACATAACGTCCTGGAGAAGGAACCGGCAACCCATTCCAGCACTCTTGCCTGGAAAATTCCAAGGACAGAGGAGCCTGGCGGGCTATAGTCCATGGGATCACAAAGAGTCAGACATGACTGTGTGACTTTCACTATCTTTCTTTACATAAGGCAGTCCAAGCTAACAGAGATGATCTCAACATAAAGAATCCAGACCTCTTGAATTTGGTGTTCAGATTTAAGAAAATATATGTGCAAATGAGTGGCATCTCCTCTCCTCTGCAGTAAAAAAAAATTAAAAAGGCTATAGAATCACAGTATCAAGAATCAGTTGAAGAATCCATCACAGAATCACATTGAAGTTGACTGGGCCTTTGAGTCACATAATCTGCCTCCCACCCAGTACTGGGATTCCCTCTGCAACAGGTCTGACTTACACCCCTCATCTTCCACAACTGCTACCCAAAGGATTATTGGCAGGAGAAATTAGCTCAGGGCCCAGAAGGTGGCTGTACACACACCCTCCTCAGCTTTGCTCCCTCAGAGAAACCAGAGTTTAAAAAATGAACCAAACTCAGAGCTGGACTAGCCTCTCCCCATGACTAACCATGACCAAGGCTATTTAAATTCTCTGTGTATCAGCATTATTAACCGATAAAGATGATCAGTAGTCTCTACCCTTCTGGTTCTCATAGAATAATAGATGGATGAGTTTTATGAAACGCATAGCAAAAATTAGGTCATATTTTTTTCTCTCTCAGTGTTTAAGTGTATGTACTTTAGAGCCAAATAGACCCGGCTTTGATTTCATTTTTTTAAGTATAGTTGATTTATAATGTTGTGTTAATTTCTGCTGTATAGCAAAGTGATTCACCTATACATATATATATATATACATTCTTTTTTAAATTCTTTTTTTACATTATGATTTATCACAAGATATTGAATATATTTCCCTGTGATGTACAGTAGGACTTTGCTGTTTATCCATTCTACATTTAATAGTTTCCATCTGCTAACCCCGACTTCCCAATCCATCTCTCCCCTGCCCCCTCCCCTGTGGCAATCACAAGTCTGTTCTCTGTTTTGAATCTCAGCTTTGTCTCTGTGTGTCTGTGAGGAAATTCATTAACCTCTCTGTGCCTTGGTTTCCTTATCTGTAAAGTTAAGTTGCTAAAAATACCTCTCTCATAGTCATCATCACATCCAGAAAGTACCTAGCACAGTGTAAGTGCTCAGCGTCCACTGATATTCTTAGCTATTTTTGTTTACAAACCACATGGAGAATTTCAGCTTTCATACCTGTCAAAAGAATCAACCCAATGAAGTAATGATTCCATTTGCTAATTAACAATTGAGATTCCCCAGGGAGTGTGAGAACAGCATGGGGCCAGATAGCTAGACCCACATCAACTCCATGATGAGATGCAAGGAAGCAGGCCTCAGCGTCTGGCCCAACAAAGAGAAATCCATTAACCAATAAGAGACGTGACATGGACTCTCCAGATTACTATGTGGTAAAAAGAATGGTTTCCAAAGAACTCGCAGTGCAGAAAAGCCAAACATTATAAGACTGTGCAAAACTAAGTCCCAAGTTAGAGATGCTTTGAGAGTATGGAGAATCAGAAACGCAATGAAAAAGGGGAATTGCATGGTAAGGCTTCAGGAAGAGACATGAGCTGGAAATTTCAAAAGGGGCAGAATTTGCTAGACAGAAGGAAAGACATTCCAACCCAGTTGGTCATGAGCCAAGGCTCAGCACGAAAGCAAGCATGGTTAGGTTCAGGACCTGGTGACCCGGGTAGACTTTTGTCATCTGTGGCTACACAACATCTTTGAATGTCTTCCCTTCATTTTGGTCATTTCCCACAGTGAGATCCCTACCTTCTTAGGGTAAAATCCAGGAAACACATTCCCAGACTCCTTTGCAGCTAGAAGCCAGGCCTGTGGCCTGGAACCTTTCAATGAGAGACACCCTCGTGACACCTAGATTCTGATGGAGACATCTGAGTCCTGATGGACGGAGGTGGGGGCTTCCCCAGTGGCTCTGAGGTGAAGAATCTGTCTGCAGTGCAGGAGATGCAAGAGACACAGGTTCAATACGTAGGTTGGGAAGATCCCCTGGAGGAGGGCATGGCAACCCAATCTTGTATACTTACCTGGGGAATCCCATGGACAGAGGGGTCTGGCAGGCTACACTCTATGGAGTCACAAAGAGTTGGACATAACTGAAGTGACTGAGCACACATCCACACACGGACAGAGGTGAAGTTTTGTTACTGCCCCTGAGCATCATTGGTACAGCAGCAATGGTCATAATGTTCGCTCCAGAGCTGCCTCTAGGGGTGGCTGGACATGGTTCCAGGCCGTAGAACCCCCAGAGAGGCCATGAGCAACAATGTGCTTTAATAAATTATTTTCTATTTACATCCCAGGCAGAATGGATGCTCATATATGCAAGTATGAGTGCTGATCAATACAGGGATGAGACAGACCTGGCTAGAGCAGAAAGGGATTGTAGAAGACATAGGGGATGTGGTTGAGACAGGATGGAGGGCCTGCCTTTTGTGCCAAAGAGAATGAGGCTGCTGCATGACCAGGTGTGGGGCCTGAAGTGAAGCAAGGTACCTTTCTGCCCCACACTGGGGCAGATAGAGCCCACTGATCCTAAGTCACATTTTTCATTCCTTCAAGGGAATTGCCTTGGAGAGGGATCTTTGAGAAGGAAAGTCACAACCACCATTGTCATCAGATCTAGAAACTCTCCAACAGGTGGTGGAAGAAATGGGAAAAAAGTTTAATCTATTTTCTTTTTTTAATTGAAGTATAGTCGATTTACAAGGTTGTGTTAATTTCTGCTTTACAGCAAAGTGCATTTAATCTATTATTCTGCACCCGGGATTGCAGAGAAGACGTTGTCCACTAGGGGACGGGGAGCAAAATAGGGATCGGGAGTCCATTAGCAGGACAAGGGTGGCGATTCTGATTGGAGAGTCACCAGGGATGCAAATGATAGAAGAGGAGGAAGCAATCCATGAGTTGAAATTCTTGATGGTTGGGCCCAGCCCTCCAGGCTTGAGGGACCCAGTAAACATTTTGAGAAATCAGAGTTGGCTTACACTCATTTCAGCACCCGGATTATGAAGCTTAAGTAAGTAGCCTAAATACCTTCTCCCTAGAGAAAAGAGTGAGTCACTGTGTTGCAATGTATAAAATCAAAGTCTCATAGGGCTCTGTAGCCAAGAGGCCAGCCAGTCTGTGCCTCTACCTCAGGACAGTCCCGCATACACAAACACACATATACACATGCACACAAGCAGCCTATCCTATTCCGAATGCCCATGGAAGGCAATTCGTCAAATCTTGCTTGCCTAGGCCAGCCAGGCACCACCCTGACCCGAGGAATATCTTCTTAGATCTAGCTTTAATGCCTTCTGATCCAGTGGGAACTGGCCTCCTCTTCATGGGATCAGTGAATTTGGAACCCAACCCTCTCTGGAACTGAAGGCCCCTTTTAACATCAGAAATGATCCTGACCTTCAAAACTTATATTTTCAGTATCTTTTGAGAATGTATTTTTTTACTATGAATTCAGCAATACTTTTAAATAAAACTGCATCTTGTAATCACATGCATTTGAAAATGGTAACACATATATATGAAGACATACTGTTTATTCCCAGGGGGCACTGGTGGTAATGAACCCGCCTGCCAATGCAGGAGACATAAGAGATTCAGGTTCAGTGTTTGGGTCGGGAAGATCCCCTGGAGGAGTAAATAGCAACCCACTCTGGTATTCTCACCTAGAAAATCCCATGGACAGAGGAGCCTGGGAGGCACAAAGAGTCACAAGTGAAGCAACTTAGCACATACTGTTTATTCAGTCTACAAATGTTTGTGTACATGTGGATGCTCAGAACCCTGACAGTAACCCAGCAGCCACCCTAACTGAGGCCTGTCAGCCTCTGTCTCAAACTCCTGCCAACCAGACTCTTCCTCTGCTGGACAGCTCTGTCCCTTAGACAGGCTCATGGTCCCCAGCTGAAATGCCCTGCTGGACTGTGACCCTCCACACTGCTGTTACAGCCAGGCTTCCTTGCCTGTGTCCATCAGCATCTGGTCCTAGCAGGCCTTCAGTGTGGCCTGAAGTGGAATGGATTTGCTCTCATCTGGCCTTTCAGAGTAACACAGACTAGCTTCCTTGGTTTCTGTATTTTCTTCCAACATTAGAAAATACTTTTTGTCCTCTCAGTTACATATCCCCAATTGCTTCTCCCGATCTTCAGGACACATGGTTTCCCTTCACTCCATTTTGCTCTTAAAATCATGGCGTCTAAATAAGATAAAATAATCAGAGGAGGGTAACAACCTATAATGGAAAAGAATCTGAATCATTTTTATTTACACTTGAAAGTAACACAACATTGTAAACTAACTACACTTCAATTTTTAAAAATCAGGGCTGGTATAACGTGCACTGAAACTCTTAGGGGGACACTTGCTGGCTGTGATGCGGGCACCGCTTCTTCCAGTGCAGGGGAAGAGTCTCTGCCCTTCTTTAGCAGTCGGGTCCTATCAATCCTGAGCCGGTGGAGGGGTTAGACGTGGGCTTTACCATGAAAGTCAGGCCATCCTGGGTTTGAAGCCTGGCTCTGCCTCTTACTCACTTACTGTGGGATCTGAGGCAAGATCACACAGTAAACCTTCTAGAATCTCATCTGTCAAATGGAAATAACAGATTAATCTGCCATAGCTGTTGTGAGAATTGAATTAAACAAAGTATGGCAAACATGAAGAATGCGGCCTAGACATTGTTAGTACTCGGGGGACCCTGGCTGTTACTTTGTATTTGTCATTTTATGCCACTTTGGGGTGTACTTCTGTCCTAATACAATAATACAGTCTCTTCTGTTGCTCTGGACAAATCATAGGTCAATTCAGCAAATTGACTGCTCCTGTGATGACCCAGGCACTTCATTTTCTCCATGTTTTCGACTTCATGTTCTTCTTTCTCAGATGCAGAGCATCAGCCCCAATCAGCCTGCCCTGGGGCTATGAATCTTTATTGAACACTTGAGACTTTCCAGTCACTGTGTTCAGGCATCATGAATGCAGTGATGAAGTTCCTGCTCTGCTAGAGCTCACATGCCAGCAACAAACAGACAGTAAAGAAGTAAATACAGGGACTTCCCTTGTGACCCAGGGAAGAGCCCACCTGGCCATGCAGGGGACACGGGTTCAATCCCTGGTCGGGGAACTAAGATCCCACATGCCACAGAGCAACTAAGCCAACTAAACTACTGAGACTGCATGCCACAACTAGAGAAAAACCACACATGATTCAGCAAAGATCTCACAGGCCACAGCTAAGACCCAACACAGCTGAGGACAGTTTCTGGAAATTCAACAGTATTTTCTAATGTTGGAAGAAGTACAACTAAAAGAAGTACTTACTAAAAGAAGTAAGTACACATTATACCAGGCTGTGAAAAGTGCTATAAAATAAAGGCACCAGAAAAAAAGTGGGTAGACATGAGAAGCGGAGGAGGCAATGGCACCCCACTCCAGTACTCCTGCCTGGAAAATCCCATGGACGGAGGAGCCTGGTGAGCTGCAGTCCATGGGGTCGCTAAGAGTCGGACACGACTGGACGACTTCACTTTCACTTTTCACTTTCATGCATTGGAGGAGGAAATGGCAACCCACTGCAGTGTTCTTGCCTGGAGAATCCCAGGGACGGGGGAGCCTGGTGGGCTGCCGTCTCTGGGGTCGCACAGAGTCGGACACAACTGAAGCGACTTAGCAGCAGCAGCAGACATGAGAAGGGTGCTATTTCATTGAGAGTGGTCTGAGCAGACAGCTGAGTGCGGTGAGGTGGCAAGGACATGCAGACACCTGAGTGAAGTGTGCACTGGGCAGAGGAAAGCACATGTGCAAAGGCCCTGAGGCAGGCAGGGGAGGAGTGTGTTGCAGAGCAGCGGGGGACCAGCAGAGCTGAAGCAGAGTGAGGGAGGAGGACAGGCATCAGAGATGAGTTCTGGGGCTGGGGGTGCAGGGCGGGGAGTGGAATCCCATCACACATGTGACTTTGACACGATAAGACTTGCTTTTACTCTGAGAGGCAAAGCCATTGAAGGGTTTCAGCAAAGGTCAGCTACAAGGTGACGGATTCTAGGGGTCAAGGGGGAACTGATGAGATCTACTCCACTTTCCTTACCTTTCAAGACAGAAACCCGCCTTCTGCTTTTAAGTCGCTCACTTCTACCTCCTGGTGGAAGAGGAAACTGAAGGGCCAGCAGCGACAGAACATTCCAGAGACAATCAACAGGGCAGTAAAACTGGATGCAAAGCAAATATACTCCAATAAAAATTAATTTAAAAAAAAACTGAACACGAGTTTCGCCCTGAAGAGCCTTTTATTTATGAAAGATTCCTCTGTGTGATAGGAGCTCTCCACCATACTTGTGCTGAATCTTGTTAGTCTGGTGTGTCTCCTCAAGCCAGAAGTTGTAAATAGCAGAAATCACATCTTGTCCTTGCTGGGAAATTCAAAACAAAAATGGGAAGTTAGTAAATAAATTGATTGAAACAAAAGGAAAAAAGAGGAGGAGGAAAAAACGTTAAGCAATCGTTTAACCTGGGGTAGAGAAAGTCAAGGGGAAATTTAAATTGATTTTTGAGTACAATGATTTTTTTAAAAGCATGGCTCTTGTGCTCTTCACCGCAGAATTTCAGGGAGTCCAGCTGGACACAGAGCAGAGGCTGTGATCATGATAAGAAATAAGGTGACCATGAGATATCGTGTAAGTTATCAAAGGAGACTTAGGAACAGTGATTTACAGTCTCTGGCATAAAGCAGATGCTCAACAAATACTGAAGAAATGACTATCACTATGGGGAGATAGAAGACAAGGGAATGACAGCAAAGAACATTTCTTCCTGGTGAACAAGACTGGGAAAGGAGGTAGAGAATCACAAGACTCAGCCTGACAGCCACATGGAAAGGCAGTGAGATGCAGAAGTGGCCATTCCCAGACAGGAGTCCAAAGCATGTCCTGGGCCTACAGGCCACTCCCTGAGGGCAGGTTCCCCAGAGTTCCCTCTGTCTCTTTCAGACCTGCTGTCTCAGACAAGCCTCTTTCTGAGCTTGCCTAGTCTTGGAACACAAAGCTAAAGCCCCACACAAATCAGATGATGGGCCAAGCCACTCTCCATGCCTGGCCTGGGCCTTGCTCTCCAGCCTCCCTTCCACCACGTCCTGTTCCTAATCTGGTATGATGCCAAGCTACTGTGAGTTCTTATACACGCTACATGGCACCTCGATTCCCTGCCTCTACTCCAGTATTCTTACCACCTAGAGCACCCTACCTCCCTGAGCCCCTTGCCCCAACTCCAGGTCCACAACTCTTTCACCTGATTGACTCCTTCTCAGGCTTCAAGATTTATCTCAGTGATCGCCTCCTCCAGGAAGCCTCCTTTGATTCTCTTGGCAAAAGTGAATGCTTCTGGGACTTCCCTGGGGATCCAGTGGTCGAGACTCTGCACTCCCAATGCAAAGGGCCTGGGTTCAATCCCTAGTTGGGGAACTAGATCACACATGCCGCAACTGGGAGTCCATGTGCCACAGGTAAGAGTTGTCATGCCAAAATTAAGACCTGGAACAGCCAAATAATAAAATATTTCTTTTTAAAAACTGAATGCTTCTCCCCTGTGCTTTCAGAGCCTCATTGTTTACTTCTACCACTGCTCTTGCTTCCCTGTAGCTCAAATGGTAAAGAATCTGCCTGCAATCCAGGAGACCCAGGTTCGAATCCTGGGTCGGGAAGATCCCCTGGAGAAGGGAATGGCAACCCACTCCAATATTCCTGCCTGGAGAATTCCATGGACAGAGGAGCCTGACGGGCTACAGTCTATAGGGTCGCAAAGAGTCAGACACGATTGAGCAATTAACACATACATCATTGCTCTTGCCACTCTCTTGAAAGTATGGGAAGTCTGAACTTGGCGTGTCTGCCTCCCCAACAACCCCCATACTCATGAAACCACAGTCACATGAAGCTATGTCCTCCCCAAGGGAGACAGCCCCGCAGTGAAGCCTGTCCAGCCGAAGTCCTCAGACTGTGGATTTTCCGACAGAAAGCTTCTGGTCTGATGAGAGGAAGTCTGCAGGCCTCGGAACAGCGTGCAGAGAAGGGAGTGTGATCAGAAGGAGGCCCCAGGAGGCCTAAGGGAGACCCAGCAGGGTGAGCCAAGAGGGTGGAACGGCTCCCAGGAGACTTCCTAGAAGAAAGGGTGCCTCTCAGAAAAGGTTAGAGTCCCACCCTCTGTCAGTTCACATACCTGCCCCCTTCCACCACCTCACCAACATGGGAGAAAGAGTCTACCGTTGAGTCCCGATCTTCAACACAGCAAAAGATGGAGCAGGTGCTAAAGTGGCACCTTTTTCTCTCGGCCCACCCTTCCCTTTGCCCTAGCACCGAATCCTGAAGGGGCCACAAAGGGGGTCACAGCTCCCTCAGCCACCTCCCTAAGGGGCTCTTTTATGTTAAACAGGAGTCTTCTTAAATAAATTTTAAAAACACATCTGCATAGCTGCTTGCCTACAAATACAAACCTGTCTATGCAAAGATACACACATACATGTCTCCTCTACGATCTAACTTTGCAAGTTGTTTAATTCAACTGAGGAGGGCCTGGGAGGCCCCGCAGTGACACTCCTGTGCTCCCGCCCGCATTAATCTGCCAGGCTTCTGGGTTTCAGCTTCTGGTGTGGCTCACTGTGACCTGCAGCTTCCTGGGGGGTGAACTTGAGAAGCCCCTCCCCTGCTTTTAATCCTTGACTCCTCCTTCCACCCCAGAAGCTCAGGGAAAAGGCCTATTCAGCATCCAACCCAGGGGAGGGGTGCAGTGAGGGGAAGAAGTCCAAGACTTCCTGCTCTGCCCACGGAGTGAGCCCCGGGACAATGCGGAGATTAACTTGTGAAGGAGCAGCCAGCAAGCCCAGGGAGCGGCTGCTTCTGGTAGGAGGCCCCCGCCAGGGAGCACAAGCCCCTGAGGTGCACCCTTCACTGCTCTGC
>NW_011494955.1:6446177-6446478 GCF_000754665.1 Bison bison bison
CACTGCTCTGCCCTGCTGCCCTAAGCCTGCCTGTGAGCAGAGACCAGCCTGGGCAAACCGTGTGCCCTTCGTCTGCACACAGTAAGGTGGGAGGCACCATGTGGAACGATTGGAGTCTGCAGACACTCCCTGGCAATGGAGGGTGGGAGGCACCAACTGACAGCGGAGGGGGGAGGGGAGTGCAACCTGCAAACACAGCAAGAGGGATACAGGTCAGACCGCACACTGGAACTTTGCTGAAGAAGGGAAGATGGTGATGCTCCAGGTATCATCGGTCCAGAACAGAGGGTCCACAAAGGCT
>NW_011494955.1:6446578-6479992 GCF_000754665.1 Bison bison bison
CACAAAGGCTGTACACCCCGACCCCCACCTCCGATTGTCCAACCAGAACCTCCAGGGCTGGCCCCAGTCAGGCATCCTCTACTGCCTCCACTCTCCCACCACACAGGGACGGCCATTCAGATAACCCTGACAGAGTCACCTGAGGACAGGGGCAAGTGAGCTCGGCATGAGAGCTCTATTAGAGCAACGTGTTTTCACTGCTCCATCCAACAACCGTGACCTTGTTGATTGTGCCAACAAGTTCCTGAAAGCCTTGCTGACCTGGAGGGAGAGCCGGTGCCTGGAGTTCCATGAAGACAAGGAGGCCTTGCTAGACACTAAGCATGAGCTCTCCATAAGCGCCATAACCTCTTGTTCTGTATTCAGTGGAGACCCCTGACTGCCTGTCCCCATACCTGCCCTACGCCCCACGCCTCCACACTTGCAGCCCTTCCCTCCAGATGCCTGAGTCTCAGCACTGAAATGGTACTGCCCTGCTTGCCTGCAATGAGCGGTCTCTGTACAACTGTTGGCTGTTTTGAGTCTGTGCTCCTATTCTGAATGCAGCCTTCAGGCTTCACACACCGCACTTCTCTCCCAATAATCTGGGCAGATGACCTTAATAGGGACTGACAGATCCCTTGGGCCCCAGCCTCTTTCCCTTTTACCAGAATTCTGGGGACTTCTCCCAAGGAACAACACAACTGCTCAGAGATGAATGACAAAGGTGTTTTATTGAAGATTCACCCGTAGATGGATAAAGGGAAGGAGAAGAGTGGACAGGGTACTCAGGGGTTCTTGTCCCGACCTTGCAGGGTCGGTTGCTGCCTGGTGATGGAGGAGTTTGGTCCTGATGTAGAGTGAGATGCAGGATCTGGTAGGAGGCAGCGTTGGGCTGGGAGGGGACACATGACCCTGATAATCCTGGAGATGAGGCACCTGGTTGGATTCTCCTCTGTTGATGGGAGGTAAAGAGTCAGCCGACACCTCTCCCATTCCAGCTGGATCACAAGCCCAAATGGGAAGAAGCTACCAAACTCTAAGAGGGCAGAGTCCATGTCCTGGCACTGAGGTGACACTGGTAAGATGAGCCCCAGGAAAGGAGAGTGGAAGTAGGGGTGAAGGAAGCAGAGACACCAGGGCTGGGCAGGCTGGCCGCAGAGGGCTGCAGGGCCCCCGTCTCCTTTATCGGAAGGATTTCTTGGACACGGTGGTGGTAGAGATGATCTTGCCACTGGAACTGCCGCCGATGCCACCACCAAATCCAAAGCCACTTCCAGAGCCAGAACCCAGGCCAAATCCGGAGCTGCCTCCTAACCCTCCACCGAGGCCAACTGCGCAGGAGCCAGAGCCCAGGCCAAATCCAGAGCTGCCTCCTAATGCTCCACCGAGGCCTCCTGCGCTGGCAGCTCCACCAACCACAGCTGCGGGAAAAAGGCAAGAACAAGGTAACTCCATCAGCACTGTTACTGGGAATCTCACCCCAAACCAGGGCGAACAAACAGCCACAGTAGGGAGCAGACAGTACTTACAGATGCTCACAGCACTCTGGCATTCTCCAGACATTCTGTAGGGGAGAGAAAGAGCAGTGAACCTCAGCAAGCCTGGAGCCACGCTTCATTCAACAAGCCGGTGGCAAGCACCCTCCCCCTTGTTAAGCTGAATTGAGGCCTGAATGTGAACCTGCATGTAACATCCCGGTTTATAACACACCAGCACTGAAGCAAGCGGTGCAGCAGAGGCGCCCTGGACTGGTCATGGCTCTGGACCCTCTCCGTTTCCCCTGTTCCCACCCTGCCTTCCCCACTCACCGGCACTCCTCGCCCTCCAGCAGCTTGCGGTAGGTGGCAATCTCGATGTCCAGGGCCAGCTTGACGCTCATGAGCTCCTGGTACTCTCGCAGCACCCGGGCCAGCTCCTCCTTGGCCTTCTGCAGGGCGGCCTCTAGCTCCGTGCGCTTGCTGTAGGCATCCTTTAGGGCCACCTCCCCACGCTGCTCTGCGTCGGCAACGGATCCCTGCAGAGTCTGGCACTGAAGACAATGGCAAGGGACAGGCAGTCAATCATTAGGGCCTGTTGTCAAGACCTCGAAATCTGTCCCCTCTCCTGTAGCCACTTTACTTGGCTTAGGATGTTAGGATTCTGTCTGTCCTCCCCACCTTCCCTGACTCATGCATTTTATTCACTCCTGCTAGAGTCCACCAATTCAACAAAATAAAACAAACAATGAAAAAGAGCCAAGAAACCTTATTTACTGAGGTGTCATATTATGTTAACTAGGTTACTGCTGAAAAGATTTGGGTATGACTTGTCCGTTTTCAGTAACTAAGTCGTGTCCAACTCTTTGCCACCCCATGGACTATAGCCCACCAGCTCCTCTGTCCATGGGATTTCCCAGGCAAGAATACTGGAGTGGATTGCCATTTCCTTGTGCAAAGAGCTACAAATCCCCTGCAGACCAGCTCAAAGTCTTCCAGCCTCATGCCTTCTCTGCTTGTCTACTCTGAGACATATCTTGGGCCCCTGGCCCTGTAGTGAGGCTCTCAGGTAGAGGTGACACCTACCTGCTTCTTGACGTTCTCGATCTCAGCCCGCAGCCTCTGGATCAACCTGTTAAGCTCTGAAATCTCATTCTTGGTGTTCCTCAGGCTGTCTCCATGTTGGTCCACTGAGGTCTGAAGCTGCTGGACCTGAGACCCAGGGAAGCAAGGGTCAGGGTTGTTTGGGTGAGGTCTATCCTCCAATGAACTCAGCAAGAATAGCCACAGGTGGCAGGGGTAATACAAAATGTCACATAATCTCCAGGCAGACCAGGATCAGTGACGCCCAGAAGAATCAGTTTACCTCTGACTTCTCTTGGGCTCGAGCTGATGATGGCTTGCTCACAGACATCAAAAGCAGAGCCCCAGAAGCCACCAACTCCAGAAAGACCCCCAGCACTCACCTTGATCTGGTACAGGGCCTCAGCCTCAGCCTTGCTCCTCTGGGCGATCTCCTCATACTGGGCCCGGACCTCAGCAATGATGCTGTCCAGGTCCAGATTGCGGTTGTTGTCCATGGAGAGAACCACGGATGTGTCGCTGACCTGGGTCTGCATCTGGGACAGCTCCTGCAGGGAAAATGTCTCATATCAGGCCTACTGGAGGGTCTTCCCTAATCTCTGACACCAGAGACCCACCATCATCATGGAAATGGCCATGCCACAGGCTCAGATGGGAGCTGACTTGGCATTCCCAAAGTATACAGAAGAGGAGGAGGGGTAAATTTCTATGTAGAAATCAAGTGGCTGGTGACATCTCAGGACAGAAGAGCAATGCCTGTAGTCTTCCCTGCTCCCTGAGGACCACAAGTCACTCCAGGTCAGGAGGCTCAAGTATATTGGCATGGAAGGGAAGATAATGATCTTTCTCACTGGAGAAATGCTAGACAGCAATCACTTCTATCCCGTGCAAACTTCAGATCTAATCCTCTAAGACAACCTCTGGTTTAGAGAATCTCTCGGTTTCAGTTGAATCTGCCACTTCAATCCTTTCTATCCATGATCTTGCTGAGAGCTCATGGCCCTGAAGTAAGGGAGTTGGAGTCCTTTCAAAGGACTGTCAATTCCAACCAGCAGCCTCACAGGTGGAGGCCTTCCCTAAATGGAGGGGGTTGAAGATGGAGTCCTCACCGCAGCATAGAGGACCCTCAGGAAGTTGATCTCATCGTTCAGGGCATCCACCTTGGCCTCCAGCTCCACCTTGTTCATGTAGGCAGCATCCACGTCCTGCAGAGGAGAAGGGAGGATAAGAGATAAGGTACAAGCATTCCAATGAGGGGCAGGGGGCATTATGTGACACACAGGTAGCACTAGGTGAGGTGGTAAGGGCCTCACCTTATTTGGCCTGTTCTGCCCCTAAAGCCACCTGCAGACATGGAAGTTAATTATCCATATGGGCTTTTTTCACAGCCTTAATTCCTAATTCAGTGAGATCTGGATAGTACTAAGGAAGGGTGGAGCGGGGGGTGGGGGAGAAGGTCAGGATGAACCAAACCCGTGATTCAAGCCAAAGACCACTCCTGAGGGAACTGGGAGCACATCCCTACCCTCCTTCAACCCTCACCTTCTTGAGGACCACAAAGTCATTTTCAGCAGCTGTGCGTTTGTTGATTTCATCTTCATACCTGGGAGTGGGAAGATGAGAAAGAAAAGACAATAGCTCCACAGGGAGCTAGTGTTTCTCACTCTTTCCTGCTGGTTTTCAAACATCTATTGGAAAAAAATCCATCTAATTGGCTACATTTCCCCACGTTCATGCAGATATTAATTTCATTTACATTTGCTGAGTAATGACCTTGTTTGAGATAACAGTCTAGATTCTAGTTTATTCAGAGGAGTGAAAAACAAAATTTAAAAAGACTGTTTGCGAGAGATAAGATGTGAGGAGGAGAACAAGCATGATCTGGTTGATTTTATTTCAGTAGAAGAGCTGTCCTTTGGCTATTAGGTGGACTAAATTCTTAGGAGAGTTGCCAATGCTCCAGTTCTTTTTCTTTGGTATGAGAGTGAATTGAGAGAGGGAGCTGGTATTTTTCTGTTTCATCCCATAATGAGCATACTAAAAGCTACTATGCATTCAATGATCATTGTACACCCAGCACTATGCTACCTGCTTTCTCTATCTCATTTAATGTCATTTAATTCTCTCAACCTATAAGGTGGAACTATTATTCCCATTTTAAAGATGAAGAAGGACTTCCTTGGTGGTCCACTGGTTAAGACTCTGCACTCCCTCTGCAGGGGGGCATGAGTTTGATCCTAGGTCAGGGAACTAAGATCCCACAGTCTGCACAGTGCTGCCAATAAATAATAATAATAAAGATGAAGAAAACTAAGATTCAGAGAGGTTAAGCAAGCCGGCCAAGATCACACAGCTTCGTAAGTGGAAGAATCAGTATGCCAAGCAGGTCCATCTCTCCTTACAGCCTGTATTCTCCTCAGCCTGCTGTGTTACTTTCCATCTGTTTGGCATATGCCACGCCCAGCTCCCTGGACCTATCACTCATTTTCTGTTTGGGGCAACTTAGAGCTGATGACATCCTATTTTAAAAAGTGACCATGTAGATGCAGAACAGACTGGAGGTCATCCCTGACTCTTCAGGGTCTCTTCTGAGCCTGGGAATCTAAATGACTGAAGAGGAGCCCCTGGCCGGGGCACAGTCAGATTTGCTGGACGGCATTCGCTCCCTACATACTTGGTCTTATAGTCCTCCACGCTGTCCTGCATGATCTTCAGCTCAGACTGCAGGCGTCCTTTGTCGTTGGCTAAGGAATCCACCTGCTTCCTCAGGGCATTGATGTAGGCCTCAAAGAAGGGCTCAAGGTTTTTGACAGATGTGGTAGTCGTCTGCTGCTGGAGGAGTTTCCACTTGGTCTCTAGCACCTTGTTCTGCTGCTCTAAGAACCGCACCTGTATTTAACAAAGGCACCAACCAACTGATGAGAGCCTGAAACTCTGGCAGGAGGGCTGGACCACACCAACCCAGTCAACCCAAACCAACCTGGAAGCCCAAGAGCCTTCAGAGTAAGGCCACCACCTTACAACTTCAGGCACCATCTGCTGGAGTCAGTATGGCAACCCCCTCCACGGAAGCAAGTGGGCCACATGTGTTGGGAAGAACAGAGCAGAGCCCACGCATCGGGGCCTGACTGTGCAGCAAGAACAACTGGACCACAGGGGTCCAGAAGGCCTGGGAAGAATTGCTGAGAAGAACATTGAACTTCTATGAAATAATAAAACAAATTCAGGAAATACAACCAGAGCCTAGGGGCTATTGCACTCAGTGTGACCTCACCCAAGGCAAAGGAATCATAAACTCACTGAAGATGTTTTTAAACAAGCTTTCTTATAAATGGACCTCGTGTGTCCCTGTGAACCTGTGCAGAATGGAATATAAAATGTCTAAGATCCAGCACTAGACATATTCTGAGTCTCATAGACTCAGTCCTGCAAGGGAACTTCCCTGAACTTTCCCTCTAGGAAGAGATCTAACCAGATAAACCAAGGTGTAGCATGACATTTCCACTTTATGTGCCTCAGAATAGAAAAGAAAGCAGATAAGGGTGGCTGATCATGATTTGAACTTAAACCGATGATGGGAGATAAGACAAGTAAGCACCCAACCGTCAGTCTTACTTTTGCACCTGTAGGTCCTAGAGTCACAGTGAAGCCCTTTTAAGCTACTAGGGATTTCATCAAGCTAGCAAGAACAAATATTCCCATTCAATCTACGCCAAGATCGTTCATTCTTGCCCCATTCATCTAAGAGAACTGAGACTTCATTGCACAGAGAACCAGGGCACCCTGGGCCAAATGTGCTCACCCATCCATTTGGTCATTCGTCTTGGAATTAATGACTCTGTGGAACTAATCTGTCTACTATTATCCATCACACATAAACATGGCATACAGCGCAATAGTCTTGAACCTCTAGACCTTGCAAGGAGAAGGAAAGTAGACTACAAAAAAAAAAAAAAAGGAGAGATTCAGCCCACGCCCTCTTCAAAAAGACCCCAAAATGAGCAATTTTGCCCAAAGTCAGGAGGATGAACACGATGACCTTCTGAGGTCCTCTTGGGCCCTGGAATCTGCCACTGGAGTCAGTCCCTCTCTCATTTGAGAAAGCAGCCTGGTTTTCTTCTGCCCCAAAATCGGAAGTGCCAGTAGTTAAGCAATCGTATTAGCTAGAATGAATGAACTATATTATTAAACATGTTATTTCTGAAACCAAAATCTAGAGAAAAAGCAGAGAAACGATGTACCCATTTTATAGCTGGGGTGACTGGGCCCAGAAAAGTTGAATGATTTGCCCAGAAGCACATAGCAACCTCAGGGAAATTCAAACATTGAACTGCTTTGAGCAGCCTGTTTTCCCACCAGCCACAGGATAAAAGAGAAAGAGTAACGGTTCTCCTTAACCAGGTAGGAAACAGAGGCCCAGAGAAATCCACAGGTTTCCTAAGTCTGCAGCAGGATTAGGTATGAGATGCTGGGACTCAGAAGCCCTGGCTTCTACCACCTTATCTGACCAAGGGGCCGCTCACCTTGTCGATGAAGGAGGCAAACTTGTTGTTAAGGAGCTTGATCTGCTCACGCTCCTCAGTCCGGACCTTCTGGATCTCAGGGTCAATCTCCACGTGGAGTGGGGTCAGCAGGCTCTGGTTGATGGTGACTTCCTGAATCCCTCCAGCAGGGCAGACCGGGAAGCCAGCACCACCTCGTCCACTGAAGGAGCCCCCGAATCCACTGCCAAAGCCACCAGCGCCGAAACCAGAGCCAAAACCTCCAGCAGCCCCAAAACCTCCAGCAGCCCCAAAGCCACCTGCAGCCCCGAAGCCGGCACCCTGCCGGCACCCGGCCATGCTGATGGAGATGCTCTTGTTCCCCCCAAGGTTGTAGAGGCTTCTGCTGCCGAAGCCCCCAGAGGAGCAGCGGCCTGCACCCCCGGACATGGAGGCCGAGCTGAAAGCAGCCTTCTTGACCCCACCTACGATGGCCGAGCCGCAGCTAAAGCCACGGGGCCCGCCTCGCACATACTGCTGTCTGGCGATCATGACTGGAGAGAGAGGAGCAAGCTCAGAGTTGTCAGGGAGAAGCAAGAGGGGCCAGGTCACTGACTGCAGCAGCACCAGTCTGGGTCTCTTATATGTGCTGGAAAGCAGGGCTTGGTTGCAGGGGCATAAAGGGAAAAATCTGAAACATCTCTGGGCTTGGCCTTTGGCACTGGCCCATCCTTCTTGCACCTGCTGAACATGTCACAAACACACCTACAGAAGTCATTCGGAGGGCACACTCTCTTCCCCGAGAAGCTGAACCAGTGTCCCAGGGCCTCCTGGGTCACCACCGCCCCCCCACCCGACACTGCACTCTAATCTCACCAGCCTCCAGGGGCCTCCCTGCTCCAGACAAGACAACCGTTGCTCTGTCGCTCACTCCACAGAATTTGGAACCTGAGAGGCTGACTTCAAATGCACGCTTTGCAAACCTGCAGCTAGTCATTCTCTGGTGCTCAGTTGCTTCACCCATAAATTGGAAATAATACAAATATTTGCCTTCACCTTCTGTCAAGATCCTGAGATTACAAGGAACGAGGGCTCTGTAACCTGTCAGAGACTGCACGTATATTTGTCACCAGCATTTCTATTCCTCTGTGTGCACTTGGCCCCGAAAAGTGTGTCCCCAGTGTCTCAGATGGAAAAGAGTCCGCCTGCAATGCAGGAAACCCAGGTTCAACCCCTGGGTCAGGAAGATCCCCTGGAGGAGGGCCTGGAAATCCATCCAGTATTCTTGCTTGAAGAATCCCATGGATAGAGAAGCCTGGTGGGCTACAGTCCATGGGGTCACACAGAGTCAGACACGACTAAGCAACTAACAAGCACACACACATATATACAAAAGGGGAAATCCATAGTCCAGCCTGCTAGACTTCCAAACCTGTAGATCAGGACTCAGCTTGGGACTTCCTTGGTAGTACAGGGGTTAAGAATCCACCTGCCAATGCAGGGTACATGGGTTCGATCCCTGGTCCAGGGAGATTCCACATGCCAACAGACTACAAGCCTGTGCGCCACAATTACTGAGCCCGAGCTCTAGAGTCCATGCACCGCAACTACTGAAGCCCACATGCCCTAGAGCCCATGCTCTGCAACAAGAGAAGCCGCTGCAATGAGAAGTCCATGCACCCCAACAAAGAGTAGCCCCAGCTCTCTGTAATTAGTGAAAGCTCGTGCACAGCAACAAAGACCCAGGGCAGCCAAAAATAAATAAATAGTTTTTAAAAAGACTCAGCTTGGCTTGATACACAATTGTTGAAAACCTACTATCTGCCAGGCATGGAGCTGGAGGCGAAATACAGGTGACTCTGCCTCGGGCTCTCAGGACTTCCATTCCTTCTTGGGACTCCAGCCTGCATTTACCAGATTCTAGGTCAGCACTCTCCAGCCTGGGTCCTGACTGTGTGCCACGCTACTCCATTTGCTGCCCAGTCGTTTGCTTGGCCCACTAGGACAGGCCATGTCTGTTTTCCCATAACAGTCTCAGCATTTGGGGCAGGAGCTGGAACAATGGGGTGATGGGGACATCTTTGGCAGAATAATGAAACCTATGAGCCCCTTCTCAGAGCAATGTTTTCAAATACAATACCCTAGTTTTAAGCTTGAACTTAAAGTCTTTCCCCCTGAGTGCAGTGGATCTGTATTCAAATCCCACCTGTTGCTACTAACTGGCTGTGCAGTCTTGGGCAGGTCACCTAATGTCTCAGAACCCATAGACCTTAGATGATCTCATAGATCATGAGATGATGTACCTACAGTGCCTGGTACACACTAGGTCTGGAGACATTCATTCTTACATCCTGCCCAGGCTTTGGTGTTGCCACTTTTGAGGAGAAATCAGATGAATCTTTATCTCTCTTCTCAATCTCTAATGAGACTGCTATCCCGAATCTGGGGAACGGCAGTGAAGAGGGCATTCGTGATTCCCACAGGCCCAAGCTGACCCTGACCAACTGAAAACTGGCCACTGCAAAAACAAGCAGCCCTAGACTTCCCTGGAGGTCCAGAGGCTAAGAATCTGCCTGCCAGTGCAGAGGACAAGGGTTCGATCCCTGGTCCAAGACAATCCCGCATGCCACGGAGCAACTAAGCCCATGTGCCACAGCTACTGAGCCTGCACTCTAGAGCCCAGGCTCCGCAACAAGAGAAGCCACAGCAATGAGAAACCCTCACATTGCAACGAAGAGTAGCCCCCACTTGCTGCAACTAGAGAAAGCCCTCACAGGAACGCAGACCCAGCACAGCCAAAAATAATTAAAAAAAAAAAAAAAATGAGCAGCCCCTTCCGTGCAAAGAGACTGAGGAGGCCCGTGGGATGAGAAGGTGCTGCATGGATCCAGGTCATGGGAACCAGGCTGCAGGAAGACTGGACTGGCTGGGAGCTCTCTCCTCCAGCCAGCTCCTCTCTCCCCACCCCCACCCTCATTGCCTCTCCCTGCCCTCCTCTTCCTCTACTTCTCATCCACACCTCACCCTCTGTCCCCATCTACCTCTGTCTTTGCTGGGCTCCCTATGCACCTGTCCAGATGGCCTCTAAGTAAATGAGTGCTTGGAAGGGCTATGGCAGTGGGACAGGAGACACCCCCCTCCACCGGGGTTCCGTCAAAGGTCCACTGGAGAAAGCCCGAGCCATGGTCCATCCACCTGTAGTAGGGGAGCCTTCTAGAGCCAAGACCATCTCCTGTGAAGGTCAGGGTTGGACATCCTTCTCTCAGTGAGTATTTATGAAGTGCCAGCTTTGTGCCAGGCTCTGTGCTGACTGCTTTATATACATGTGATCATGGAATCTTCCTAGAAGCTCTCTGTAGTCAGCATCACAACGGTGCTTACAAATGATGACTTGGAAGACCCAGGAGTGGTGAAGTAGCCCCCAGGGTCACACAGTGATGGAGCTAGGACCCCAACTGACATCAGTCTATTCCCAAAGGCTCTGCCCTCCCTGGCCTCTCACCCATACCATCCTGCCTGATGTAAAGTCAGTTTGTCTAATTTGTACAGCGGTCAATCCAGATTTGGGCACCTGAGCAAACCTTGAACCGGCTCTGAGGACTCGAGTATGCAAGGGTTTACCGATTTCCACCCTAGTGGGCATGGCTGAGGCTGCAGCTGAAGGAGCAGGGAACAGCTGGAGCCACCCTCTAGGGGAGCTGAGGTCTGATTGTCTGCTTTTCTGCCCTGAGGGTGGGAAGGGGCAGAACCCAGGGCTCAGACCCCTCACCTGCCTCACCTCCCACTCATGGCTCCATCCTCCTGGCTGCCTCTAGGGGTTGACGAGGACCTTTGTAGGCTAGGAGGAGGGTTTTCCTCCCCAGAGATGTAGCCCCACGGTGTCTTGTGATGTGTCCATTGTGTCTTATAGTCTATAGCTCTGACACCCCAATACAAGAGAATCCTGCGTCCTTAAGGTGTGTATAAAACAGAAAGCCAACAGAGGTGGAAGGGACTTTAAGGGAAATAATCTATAATATATAATCAATCTTATTTTGTGCCTGTGGGACACCCAAACCATGGATCCTCAATGGAGGTACTTCTCATCATGCAAACCCTAAGTTGAGGCAGAGGTCATCCCTCAGACAGAAAGATGAGGGGAAGGCTGCCTGGCTTTCCAGGTAACAGTTACTCTCCCACAGAACTGCCATCATGTGCTGGACGCTGAGTGCTTTTCTTATAAGAATTCCCTTCCTCACAACAACCCAGCTAAAGGGGGTCGCCAGGCGGTTTAGAGCTACAGACAACCAAGGTTGAGAGAGCTTATATAATTTGACTAAGATCACACAGCTAGGAAGTGGTGGAGGTAGGTGGCCAGTCCTGTCCATCTAACTTCAAAGCTTATGACTTTGATCTCTACACCCCAATGGTTTATATCAGAATCTGCAGGAAAAACAATTATACAGGAATTTTGACCCGTAGCTTGTGGTCCACCAGAGCAGCCACAGGGCCTCCGCCAGCACGCTAAATGTTCTATCCCTGCTTTTGCCAAGGAATGTTGATCAGATCATGTAGCCCTGTCCTTACAAGTAACCAATAAGATAGGACCCTGTCATGGGGGGCCAATTCTGTGTCCTCCAACTAAGTCCAAATTAGCTAAATGACAAATCCTACAATAAACCCACACCAAACAGAAAGAAAGTTCTAGACTAGAGCCCTATTCTGTGGCTCATTATAAAGTCAAAATTTCCAGAAGTTCACAAAATCCTTGGACTGTAGCCTGAAAAACTCAAGGCAGCATGCCCTCAGTGTACAAGAGAGCCCTTTCCCCCGAGGGAGAAAGGCAAAGAAGAGTTTCCATCCGTGAAAAGGGGAAGGTTGCCTCCTGCAGCCCTGGGCCAGAGGCAGGAAACTGGACCAGGTGACTCTACCTGGAAGCAGCAGCTAAAATCCGGTTCCCTGCCCCACCTCCACAGCCTCCACTCTTGTCCTTGTGACCCTTCCTCAACTGGCAGCCGTTCCCCATCTTGTCAAAGAGGAATAAGCAGTTGACAGGGGTGTGGAGGAGAGCGGAGGGTGTGTTTGCCCGGGGCTCTGTGGGTGAGGGAGACAAGCCCTGGCATTCAGTCCTGGGATTACGGGGATCCCAAGTCTTTTACTCTTAGCCCCAAACCTGGTGTGTGGTGTGGGAAAGCCCCCCCGCCTGTCCTGACTGGGTTGGTGCCCTCACCCTGTTCAGTCACCCAGCCTCAGCCACCCCTGAGTCACTCCATGGGGAGCCAGAGCTAACTTGGGGATCAGAAATTCTACAGAAAGGACCAGTCAGCATTTCGGAACGGGGACAGTGAGGGCAGAGAGAGGGTGGAGAGCCCTTAGAATCGGGAAGTGGGGTCTGTGCACAGTCCCCCCTTTCCCTGGTCTCCCCCACCCCCCAGGCATGTGTCAGCAGGGGTAACCCAACATGTTCTGGCAGCAAAACCATTCTTGTCGTCAAAAACAAATGCACAGCCCCATTTGTAAAACAAGTAAAAGAGGAGATGCCCTGATTGGTGCAGAGGAGGGAAATATGAAACTTCTTGGCTGCTGGCCTCTCCCAGACCCCGTGAGAGCAGCCCCTGGGGTTCTGAGTCTCCAGAAATTCAGCCTGGAAACCCCTGTGTCCGGGCCATTCCCAGATTTACACGAGTATTTCTAAGTAACATAACAATTTGTCCTTAGTGGATCTTCCTGGCCCATAGTATAATCTTTGCGTTTTGTTATATGATGAAGCTGTTTCTATTTCTTAAGTCCTAACTATAATTTCATATCTTTTTGCCTTTTCATATTGTTCATGGGTTTCTCAAGGCAAGAATACTGAAGTGGTTTGTCATTCTCTTCTCCAGTGGACCATGTTTTGTTAGAAGTCTCCACCATGACCCGCCCGAGCCTACACGGCATGGCTCCTAGTTTCATTGAGTTAGACAAGGCTGTGATCCATGTGATCAGTTTGATTAGTTTTCTGTGATTGTGGTTTTCACTCTGTCTGCCCTCTGACGGATAAGGATAAGAGGCTTATTATGGAAGCTTCCTGATGGTAGAGGCTGTCAATCCTAAAGGAAATCAGCCGTGAATTTTCACTGGAAGGACTGATAATGAGGCTGAAACTCCAGTACTTTGGTCACCTGATGCAAAGAACTGACTCATTGGAAAAGACCCTGATGCTGGGAAAGATTGAAGGCAGGAGGAGAAGTGGACGACAGAGAGTAAGATGTCTTGATGGCATCACCGACTCGATGGACATGAGTTTGAGCAAGATCCGGGAGTTGGTGATGGACAGGGAAGCCTGGCATGCTGCAGTCCATGGGGTCGCAAAGAGTTGGACACGACTGAGCAACTAAACTTGAAGTGAAATATAATTTCAATAAAATTGTTTCTCTGTTAGGATATATACATATGTGTATATGTATAACGGAATCACTTTGCTTTACACTTGAAACTGACACAGCACTGTAAATTAACTATGCTTCCTTTTTTTTAATTATCTGATTACCACTTCCAGTTAGCTGAATTGGAATTGTGAGAGTGAGCACCCTTGCCTTGTTCCTGATTTTGGAGGAAAAGCTTGTGACCTTTTACCTTGAAGTGTGATGTTAGCTGTGGGCTTGTGATAAATGTTGAGGTATGTTCCTTCTATACCTTATTATGCTGAGGTATGTTCCTTCTATACCTAGTTTGTTGATAATTCTTATATGAGTGGGTGTTGAATTTCTTCAAATGCTTTTTCTTCATGTATTCAGACGATGCAGATCCCTGGGTCAGAAAGATTCCCTGGAGGAGGGCATGGCAGCACACTCCAGTATTCTTGCCTGGAGAATCCCATGGACAAAGGAGCCTGGTGGGCTACAGTCCACAGGGTCCCAAAGAGTCAGGCATGACTGAAGAGACTTAGCACGAAGCATGCACATTAAGATAATCATATGATTTCTTAATTTTTTATTCTGTTAATGTACCACACATTGATTTGTGTATGTTGAGCCAACCTTGCATCCCAGGGATGAATCCCACTTGATCATGGTGTATTATCCTTTCAATGTGCTGCAGAATTCAGTTTTCTAGTATTTTGGGGGGAATTTTTTTATATCTATAGTCATCAGGGATATTGGTCTGTAGTTTTCTTTCCTTGTAGTGTGCTTATCTGGCTTTGATGCTAATCCCATGAAATGAGTTTGGGAGTTTTCCATTCTCTTTGGGGTTTGGAGAAGTTTGAGAAGGGTTGACATTAATTCTTCTTTCATATTTAGTAAAAAATTTACCAATGAAGCCATCTGGTCCTGGAATTTTCCTTGTTGGGAGACATTTGATTACTGGTTCAATATCCTTACTGGTAATTGAACGGTTCAGATTTCCAGTTTGTTCCTGATTCAGTCTTGGTAAGTGATACATATCCAAGAATTTATCCCTTTCTTCTAGGTTGTCCAGTTTATTGGCATATAGTTGTCCATAACAACCTCTTATGATCCTATGTATTTTTTTATAATTTTATTTATTTATTTTTGACTGAGCTGCTTTGCACAGGCTTTATCAAGTTGTGACAAGCTGGGGCTACTCGTCATTGTGGTGTGTGAGCTTCTGATTGCAATGGCTTCTCTTGTTGTGGAGCACAGGCTCTAGATGCATGGGCTTCAAAAGTTGCAGCACGTGGGCTCAGGAGCTGTGGCACACAGGCTTAGTTGCTCTGCAGCATGTGGGATCTACCCAGACCAGGGAATGAACCCATGTCCCCTGCATTGGCAGGCAGATTCTTACACACTGTTCCACCAGGAAGTCTGATCCTGTGTATTTTTGTGGTATCAGTTGAATGTCTCCTCTTTCTTGAATAATTTCATTGATTCGGGCCATCTCTTTTTCCCTTGGTTAGTCTAGCTAAAGGTTTTCCATTTTGTTTACCTTTTCAAAGATCCAACTCTTAAGGGGTTTTGTCTTCTCCACTATTTTCCTGTTTCCTATTTAATCCACTTCTGCGCTAATCTTTATTATTTCCTTCCTTCTTCTAAATTTGGACTTACTCTGTTCTTTTTCTAGTTCCCTGAGGTGTAAAAGTTAAAATGTTTATTTGGGTTCTTTCTAGTTTCTCAATACGTGTGTTTATAGCTATCAATTTCCCTCTTAGAACTGCTCTTGCTGCATCTCGTAAGTTTTGGTATCTTGTGTTACATTTTCATTTGTCTCCAGATACTTTTGTATTTCCATTTTTAAATTTCTTCTTTGATCTGTTGGTTATTGGAGTTGTTTGGAGTGTACTGTTTAATTTCCATGTATTCATGAATTTTCCACTTTTCCTTCTGTTATTGGTTTCTGGTTTCATACTCTTGTGGTCAGCAAAGACGCTTTGTATTATTTAAGTCTTCTTTTTTTTTTATTTTATTTTATTTTTAAACTTTACAATATTGTATTAGTTTTGCCAAGTATCGAAATGAATCCACCACAGGTATACCTGTGTTCCCCATCCTGAACCCTCCTCCCTCCTCCCTCCCCATACCCTCCCTCTGGGTCGTCCCAGTGCACCAGCCCCAAGCATCCAGTATCATGCATCGAATCTGGACTGGTGACTCGTTTCATACATGGTATTATACATGTTTCAATGCCATTCTTCTTGAATTTGCTAAGACTTGTTTTACGTGCAGCATCGGTGATATAGTGGTGAGCATAGCTGCCTTCCAAGATTTATTTTGTGGCCTAACACAGGATTTATCCCAGAAAGTGCTCCATATGCACTTAAGAACAATATATATTCTGTTATTGGCAGGAAAATGTGGGGTTTTATGGATGACTGGATGTGAGGGCGGAAAGAGAAATTCATCATCTTGGAGTGCCAAGATGATGAGCTGGGAACCAGAAGCCAGAGGTGAGGGAAGTAGTTCCTGCCAAGGCTCTTCTAAGCCAAATGCTTTACACATGTTTCCATCACACCCGTTTTAACAAAGGAGGAATTTCAGTTGCTCAGTCCGACTCTGAGACCCCATGGACTGCAACACACCAGGCTTCCCTGTCCATCACCAACTCCCAGAGCTTGCTCAAATTCATGTCCATCGAGTTGGTGATGCCCTCCAACCATCCTCTGTCTCACCCTCTGTTGTCCCCTTACAAAGGAGGAAAGTGAGGCCCAAAGAGGCTAAGTAATTTGCCCAAGGTCAGCTAGTAAGTGTCAGTCAGGATTTAAACCTATTGTGAAGCCCAAGACCTCTCCACTGAACACGTGCTGCCTGCCCCCACAGAGCTGGCAGGGGGCACAGTAGCATTAGGGGAGGGGCTGAGCAACAGACAGCTGCTGGGAGCTGGGTCCTGCTGGGAGCTACTTACATAGTCCCTCCAACTTCCTCCAGGAGGAGAGTAAGAACCAAAGCCTACAGTGGTGATGGTACGAACTAATGTGCTTTTAGCAAGATTGAGATATTGTGAGCATGTGGTTGTTGCTGCCTAACCATCACTGAGTTAATCAGCTGACAGTTTCTGCTCTCTGGGCAGGACATACAAGCCCCAGACAGCTAGTTGCAATTTCCATTTATTGAGACACATCACAGCACAGACAGGGGAGGGGGACGTAGGTAGATTCAGGGAGGGGGTGGTCTGGTGGGAGATGGGAGACCACTTCTGACTTTATACTCCCTCAGCCTGACCTGAACCCACAGCAGACGGGCAGAAGAGGTGAGAGAAGCCAAGATGGCCTGGGGAAATCCAACCTCCTCTCTGTGGTCAAAATATCATCCCCGAATCATCCAAACACATCCCGCAAACTGGTGGCCTTAACCACCCCTCCCATCCTGTTGCAGAACCAAGGAGGAAACCTGGGTAGATTTGAGCCCTTCCCAAAATGCAGATCCCATGAGCGGTCTGGCATGCCTGTACCCTGGGTCAGTGGTCCTGGGGCTATTCCTGCTCCTAAGGATGGGGAGTGGGGAGAGAAGTGCAGGGGCCCCAGCTTGCAAGACAGCAGCTAATACCTCCGGCTGGACGTCTTGACCGTGGTGGTCTTCCGCAGGATGGAGGTGCCCCCAGAGACAGGCCCTCCCTTGACAGTGCTGTAGCCTGCGTTTGTGCTGAATCTGCCCTTGCTGGCCCCCCCACCCCCACCCAGGGAGATGCCACCCCCGAAGCCAGCCGCGCCGCCTCCGCACACAGTGGTGGAGTTGCCCATCACCGCTGCAAGAGAAAGGGTCTGGGTGAGGCAGGGCAGCCGTGTCAGGAGAGGATCCAGGGCTTCCCAACATCAGTGAGTGATGGGAATGAACTCAGACAGTGGTGCCCTGGGAAACCAGGCTCAGGGGGCTCATTCTCTGGGACCCCTGAACCTGTCTCCAGGGCTCAAGGACAGATTGAACAGACTAAGAAGAGGACTGGGGCCGGGCCCAGGGTGGCAAAATACTCACAAATGCTGACAGCACTAGGACATTCTCCAGACATCCTGGGGGAAACAGACAGGCCAGGTGAAGGATCAGTGGTCCCAGGAGCCCAGGTAAAAACCCTCTCTCTCCCTCTCATTGTCTTTACAATAAATCAACTCAGTGGGCCTTGAGACTCTCAGGAGCGGGGGCGGCGTGACAAAACTAAGGAACCAAAACTTGGCCCAGGGCTGCCCTGGGCCAGGCACCCTTCCGCCAGCTCCTAAAGCCAGTGTAGCAGAGAAAGCAGAGATTCAGTAGGCCAGGCAGCTCCATCCTTCTTCTGCCCTCTCCTCCCTCCACACTTGGGCCATAAGCAGCAGCCCCTGCTCCTATGGGATGGGAAACAAAACCCACTCCACAACAGAGCTGCCCATTTTCTGGCTAAGGTGACTTTCTCTGCATCTCATGTCTTCCACAAGAACAGAGATGATGAATTCTTTTTTTTCTAAGCTTCTGCCAGGGTCAGAATCTGGTGTTGGAAAAGAAAACCCTGTCCCCTGTTGGCCTGCCAGACACCGTCAGGATTACTGACAGTAGTGCCAGCCAAGGAGACACACAGTGAGGCCCTGAACAGAAGCAGGAGAGTCTCAGGTGATGAGTTACGAGCCCAGTTCCACGGTTGCTCCCTCACCCTCGTCCCCTTGACACAAGAACCAACTACATGGGATCTCCCACAGGGCAGGGCCGGGAGCCCTCAGAATCAGGACAGGGAAGGTGGGGGGCACCCACCTGCTCTCCTCACTCTCCAGCAGCTTGCGGTAGGTGGCGATCTCCACATCCAGGGCCAGCTTGACGTTCATGAGCGCCTGGTAGTCACGCAGCAGCCGGGCCAGGTCCTCCTTGGCCTGATTCAGGGCAGCATCCAGGTCCCCAAGTTTCTTCTGAGCATCTTTTAATGCCAGCTCCCCACGCTGTTCCGCATCTGCGATGGCAGTCTGCAGCTGCTGGCACTGCCCAGGGCGTGAGAGGTATTGGACACACCCTCCAGGGTCATTGCATCCATCTCTCTGCCCTTAAACTAGACATCACCATCCCCAGCTCCCCTGACTGCCGCCCCAACCAACTGAGAATGAAGGAAAAGAGAAATATTCCTCTGAGAGAGGAGGTGATACTATACAAACAAGACCATATAGCCCCACTGGGAAAGTTCTTACTGAAGTCTAATCTTAAGACCCTCCTGGGGGCTTTCCTGGTGGTTCAGTGGTTAAGAGTCTGCCTTGCAATGCAGAGGACATGGATTTGATCCCCGGTCTAGGAAAATCACATGTGCTGAGCAACAACTAAGCCCATGTGCCACAACTACCGAGTCCAAGCACTCCAGAATCCATGCTCCACGACAAGAGAAGCCACGGCAATGAGAAGCCTGTGCACCGCAATGAAGAGTAGTCCCTGCTCACTACAACTAGAGAAAGCCCGAATGCAGCAACAAAGACCCACCACAGTCAAAAAACAAAAGAAAGAAAGAAATCCTTAAAAAAAAACAAAAACCTTCCTGCTGCAACTCACCCCAGCACAAAAGAGATAAAATAAATCATACAAGCTCACCATGAACCAAATGCTTCACTATGCTCTTAGGAGGAGCCCATGCCTTAGATGGAGTCAGCAACTGTGACCTGGACTCTTGAATGCTCAGACTCCTGCTCTGACCTTCTGGAGATGGGATCAATCTTCTTCGAGGGGGCTACTCTACCACTAATATGCTGTGTGATCTTGGGCAAGTCCCTGTCCCTCTCTGAGCCTCAGTTTCCTCTCCTGTAAGAGGAGCTCCTTGATCTTATTGGTCCAGCATTTAAGCATATCCCATCCATGGGGAGAAGAACAGGCCTTACCCCTGAGCACACCTCTGCCAACACTCAGGCCCCCCACCAGAGGTTCACCTGCTTCTTGACTGCATCTGCCTCCCCCTGCAGCCTCTGCACAGTGCGGGTGAGCTCAGCGATCTCATTCTTGGTGTCCCTCAGGTTGTCCCCATGCTTCCCAGCGGTCACCTGCAGTTCCTCATACTGGAGACCAAAGAAATGGCAGTGAGCTGTCAAATCGTTCCAGGCCCACCTGGGTAACTGCTGGCCCCTGGACCCACCCTCACGGCTGGATGAGTAGGCTGGATGTGTCTGGCCCCAGCCTCCGAGGAGCCCAGGGGCCCAGGCCTCTCACCAAGGGGGAAGGTCCGGGTGCAGGCCCAACCCACACCCCTGAGCCAGCCATTCTCTCACCTTGGTCTGGTACCAGGACTCAGCCTCAGCCCTGCTCCTCTGGGCAATCTGCTCATATTGGGCCTTCACCTCAGCGATGATGCTGTCCAGGTCAAGGTTGCGGTTGTTGTCCATGGAGAGGATGACACTGGTGTCAGACACATGAGTCTGCACTTGGCTCAGCTCCTGCAGAAAGAGATGTAGCTGTCTCCAGCACCAGGCCAGAGGAGCAGGGGGTAGGGGAGTGATTTTGGCATCAGGAGGCTGTGCTCCCGCCCCTCCAGGATCCACCCTAAAAGGAATCTATGGTTGCCAGCAGAGCTTCAGTCTTTCCAGCTGGAAACGGGGGTCCCAGTTGAATAGACCTCTTTCTTGGTATGGATTTTCAGGCTTCCAAGAGCCTAAAGAAGGAAGGAGTACACTCTAGCTGTTGCCAGGCCCTGAGCCAGCAGGCTCACCTTTAATCCTCAGAACCCCTGGGAGGCAGGCAGGGCCACAGCTGGCCCACAGAAGGTTGTGCTGTGCTGTGCTAAGTCTCTTCAGTCGTGTCCAACTCTTTGCGACCCCATGGACTATAGCCCACCATGCCTCTCTGTCCATGGGATTCTCCAGGCAAGAATACTGGAGTGGGTTTCCATTTCCTCCTCCAGGGTATCTTCCCAACCCAGGGATCAAACCCACATCCCCTGCGTGTCTGCATTAGCAGTGGGTTCTTTACCACTAGCACCACCTGGAAGCCCATATATATATACATATATGTGTGTGTATAATCAAATCACTTCGCTGTATAACTGAAACCAACACAATATTGTAAATCAACTATATTTCAATTTAAAAAATAAGAAAGAAAGGACTACCAAAGCCAAAACTGGTATCTGTATAGACACAGATTTAGATGTTCAAATTAGACTGGCTTTTAAAAGGTGGAATGGGTTGGAGGTGGGTGCCAGGCAGAAAGACACAAGCTTTGAAGACAGACAAAGCTAAGTTTGAATGCCAGTCTGACATTCACCAGCCATGGTACTGAGGTCCCCACTAAGCCTTACAAGGCCTCAGTCTCTTCTTCTGTAAAATGGCCATGATAATACCTTCAAAATGTAGTTGATCTGAGGATTCAGATTCATACATGACCCATGGTGGGTGCTCAGTAAAATGCATTATTTGCCCAGCCTTCTCCAAAGTTCAGTCCATATGCCCATGAATCATGTGCCACAGATAAAATCATTGTCACAATCGTGCATTGCCAGCATCATCTTGCAGCATCACTCATCACGCTCCCCGGCTCTGGGTCCCTCTACAGCCCCATGCCAGAGTGTGGTCCTGAGGAAAATTAACTTGGAATTTTTCAGACAAGAGGCAAACACTATCTACCAAACACCACCAAAAGTGGATAAGGATGTTCTTGCTAGGACTAGAGGATAAAAAGGGCAGGCTTTCCAAAGAAAGAGCTAATGCAAGTGGAGAGGGAAGAACTCTGTGGAGTTAAGGTGTGAGCTTTTTATCTATGCATGGGGAAAGGAGCCAGAGAGATGAAGTGATGGCATTGAAGCAAGGGCTGGATCCCACAAGGACCCCCCAGGCCAGAGGGAAGCCACAAGGTAACTTTCCTGCCCTGTATGACATGCCAGGGATTGGTGGTTGGCCTTCTGAATTTCCTTAAGATCTGGCTTGACCAAAACCAGACCATAAAATCGATTACCGTGTGCTGTGTTAGCCATCGCAGCTGGTATGCAAGCAAGGGAACGACTGCTCTGGTCTTCACTCTTACCTCCCAAGGAGGCACCGGAAGTGACCCTGGCTTGGTTACTTGGTCAGCTCACCTTCCTTGTTCACCTCCCACATACTTGATGCCTGGTTCACCTGCTGCTCCCCAAACACAAGCAGATTCTACTTGCCCCTTCTTTAGAAGTCCCACCCTTCCTTCAAAATCCAAAATGCTTTCTCCTCTGAAACTCTCCCAGCCCTCCCAGGGAGAGTCAGCCGCAGCCTGTCCCATGCACCTCACCTGTCCCAACATGGCTCTCAACATATCATACGGAAACCTGCAAAGGCAAACTGTCCTTCCATGGTTCTGCAGAAGGTACTTAACAATAGGCAGCAAATGGACAGGAAACAGCAAAGGAAAGGAAAGCTTTTTGAGACACTAGAAAAGCCAATTCCTTCCCATTGAGAGAAAAGGGCCTGGGCCCCCTTGACCTGTTCTAAAGGAGAGACCATCCTAAGAGAAGAGAATGAGTAAATCCCAGATGGTGAATGACCATCAGTGATCCCAGTAAAGAAAAAGCTAGGGAGACACCTAAGAAATCAGCAGTATGACATAGAACACTCCCCCACAAGCTCATCCTGAAGGACACACAGAGATGTTTGAAGGAGAGCAGCACAGCCAAGGATGAACATGCAGAGTTCATCCTTGGGGAAATGCAAAGGTCAGTGGATAGCAGCCTTTAGATAAGCTCTAGGCAAGAAGAACAAGAAGGCACATTGGGCTAACCCTACAGACAACCCAGGCAAAGCCAACAACTCTACTCCTACATCGTTTGCTCTTTCCTATCAAGGGAAACAGTCATCAAACTGAAAAGGACAGGATGCTTGGGAGGAAATGGAAGCCAAGACAGATACTGAGAGTGAGAAAGGCCTTGGCCTTGTTGACAACATCAGTGGTCCAGGCCAGAGGAGCAAATACTAGGACCTCATGGCCATGGCTAAGGAAACAAATACCCCCGGAGATCCGTGAGAAATATGGACAGTAGAAGAGATTCCAGAACCTGAGACATGGAAACATCCTCATTTTCAAAGGGGAGAGATTTAGACTTTTCCAAGTTAAACTTGACATAAATCTCCCATGAGCCTCTAGAATGAACTCTAAACTGTGTGTGAAAGGCATGGACCCAACAAGACAGCCCTAAGGAAAAATCAAGCCACATAGATTCTCCTTTATGCCTGCATTACCAAACTAATAAGGATGCCATGAATGCTGTTTGACCAAGACTCTTTTGCTTTTTTTTTTTTTTGGAAGACATCTTTTTTCCTTCTCTTTGGAAATGCTTTTACCTTAGTCTCCAAAGCCCCTTTGTTTCCTGGAATCCCTCCTAAATTCTGTGATTTATCTGCTACACACACCTCACCTCCTGCTCTAACTTGAAATTTCAATCCACACTCTCTACCCGTCTCAAATCCTCCATCCTTTGCTCTGTTATAAACTGGGCAATAAGGAAAACAGTGTAACAATCCAAGGATGAAGTTTTAGTTCTACAACTCCCTCTAGCTAGCTATGAGAGCATGGGCAACTTACTCAGAGCCTCAGGGTCCAAGACTATAAAATGGAGACAATAACAGTACCTATATTACGGAGTTGTTGAGGGGATTATATAAAAAACTTAGCCCAGTTCCTGGCCCATCATAAGCACGTAAGACATGGATGCTAGTATTGATTAAGGGTCCAGGTGCTATATTCTATCAATGAGGTTGCACTACTGAATTCTGATCAGACTTCCAGGAGGAATCCCCAAAACTGTATGTGAATCTAAGTATCCCTGTCCATTGGCTATCTCACCTCTTCATAGAGATGCCTCAGGAAGTCTATCTCCCCCATCAGGTGGTCCACCATGCCATGCAGATCCATTCGGCCCACATATGCGGCATCTACATCCTGGGGGAGAGAGAGAGAAGGGCAGTGGGCTCAGCCCCCAGGACTCTTGCCCCTCTCCAAGTCAGCCCAGCACCCTGGCAGATAAAGACCACCTGCCCCCACTCCCTGCCACCCTGCTCACCTTCTTGAGGACCACAAACTCGTTCTCTGCGGCAGTGCGCTTGTTGATTTCATCCTCATACCTGTTACACAAGGAAGACTCAGCCCAGTTCACCTTTTAAGACACTGAACCTAGTTGGCTTTAAGGAGTCCCTAATAGGGATTTTGGATGGCCAAAAACACCTTTGGGGAGAAGTTCTGTATTGCAGCCAACCAATGGAGAAACTGGGATACAATCTTTAAATAATCCACCCACCCTCTTTGAGAAAGTGAACACAGTATTTGTGCAATAATATGGCAACAGAGAGCAGCCATGTCTTTGAATCAGAGCCCTTGGGAGGCTTTATGGGAACAGGCGAAGATGTGTCAACAGTGGTTAACCTTTGCATTCACTTTCTACAACAGGATGTCATTGAAAATGCCAACTTCTGTCCAGCTGCTTTTGCTGAGACTTTTAAGATCTTAAAATTGCCAGTGTCAAGCAGTGGGGAAAGTTATAAAAGTTTATACCTTAAACTCATAAATATACAGCTCAACCAATCATAATATGTGAATTTGCGTAGTACATTACTTGCATCTTGATTCAAATAAACTGTATTTTTAAAATTTATGACACTTATGGAACAAGGGCAAATTTAATCATTGATTAGATAGTTGATGATACTGAGGATTACTGTTTTAAAAGATTTAGGTGTTCTTATGGCACTGTGTTTGTATATTATTAAGTGAAGTTACACAAATGAACTCTATGAATACATCCAGTAAAAATGCTTGTGAGTGAAATGACTTGATGAATGAGATTTGCTTCAAGACAATAAGGGAAGAGGGGAAGGAAGTGAGTAGGGGTAAAGACAAAACAAGATTGGCTGTGAGTTGGTAATTATAAAAGCTGGGTAATGAGACCATAAAGGTTCATTAAGCTTTTCTCCCTATCTTATAATAATTTTTAAAATTATTACACACTGTGACAACCCTCCAGGAGGCCATGGGTCCAGAGCCTGAGCCCCCATGGAAACAGCTCTGTCTGAGCACCCACCCAACTGGGTCCTAGGACCCAGGAACGGGGTGTCCCTCTCTTGGGAGATTCCCCATGCTGCCCCTCCCCATCCACATATGGCCACAGCTGGTCCAGCCCTCCTCACTTGGTCTTGAAGTCCTCAGCAAGATCCTGCACATTCCTCAACTCCGAGTCCAGCCTCCCCCGCTCGCTCTGGAGGTTGTCCAGCTTCCCCCGCAGGTTGTTGATGAAGTGCTCGAAGAGGGGCTCCAGATTGTTCCTGGTGACGCCCGATTTCTGACCCTGCTCCTGCAGCAGCGCCCACTTGGTCTCCAGCACCTTGTTCTGCTGCTCCAGGAACCGCACCTGAGCCAGAACAAGAAGGGTGGGCTGGGGCCTCCCCCAGCCCCAGGAGGGACCAGGACCAGGCTCATCGTCACCATCCGTCCTGACCATGACACAGCACGGGGCAGTGCAGGGTCTATGCCTTGCTTTGGGGAGGAGTTCCTGAGGGAAACATCTTTGCTGAAAAAGACAGTTCGATCCAATGACAAGGATTCTTAAAAGGTCCAGTTCGGTCATTTACTGGTTGGTGACAGTCAAGTCACTTCTCCCTGGAGCTCCTCTTCTCATTATCCTGGGTAAATCAGACTAAATCAATGTTTCTGAACCCTAATTCTGCATTAAGATCAAAAAATTCAAATGCAGATACATCTATAGTTTAAGTGTGTATATATATGTACATATACAAATATACCTACAAAGAGGGAAAAAGAAAGCAAAAGTGACAAAATGCCAAAAACTGGTAAATCTGAGTGAAAAGAAATATAGGAATATATTGTACTATTATTGAGTCTTTTCTGAAAACTTGACATGTTTTGAGTTTTTAAAATACGGATGTCCAGCCCTATCTCTATAGACTTAGAAGGGTGCTCATGGTGTGAGTTTAATGGGCCCCCAGGGGGAGTCTCTGCCCAACCAGGCTTCTAAGACACCAGACACGGACAAACTGTCAGGCCCCCAGGTCCCAGGCTGTGATTCTGAGAGCCTGAGAGGGGTTTGCTTCTTTGACCTCTGGGACAGTCCCACAGAAGAACCAAAAGTCCGTCGGGGAGACGGTGAGGGGTTGAGCGAAATAGCTTGCCTCATCCTTTGCCATCCGGTCTCTCCGGATCCCACCTCCACAGCACCCCAGGCCCGTGGTTCCATGGCCCCAAGGCACCATGCAGGGGTACCTGCCAGGAGCAGTGACCTCTTAAAGCCATGACCTTGAGTCCCGGGCCCACCACTGCCTCCAGGTGATCCTGGGCAAATCACTTCGTCTCTCCAGACCTCGATTTTCTCTTTTTAAAAATAGACTCACTGTCACCTGGACTGACTTCTCATGAAACACTGTGGGTATCATATGGGAAAGAGGGCATCAGGCTCCTTTGGAAACCCACAGATCACTGAACCAGGGTATGGTCATCCACCAGGATTCTTCTCATCATGGTCCTACTGGCTGGGGGCCTTGGGGTAGTGGTAGACAGCGCAGCAAAGTGGACCTGGAAACGCTTGCCTCATTGGCCTGGGGGCCAGAGAAGGAGTCAGAACACCCCTGATCTGAGGCAGATCAAACTGCATATCCCTGAGTCATGGTGACCTGTGACCACTGAACTCCTGTCCACCCCACACTGAGCTTCTTGGCTGGAACAGGAAGAAGAATTGGAGAAGCCAAAAGGAGACTTCCTCTAGAACTCCCACCGCTGCACTGTGTCCTGATAACATTTTTGTCCTTAGAACTCCTCCAAAACCAACAGAACAGGCAACACATGGGGTTCTTGGGGACTTGACACTCAAGCCAGTTTTCCCAGTTAAAAAATGACAGGAAGCAGGAAGGGCCACCCCACTAAGAGGAATAACAAGGACAATCCACTATTTAATCGTACTATAAGGCTGCTGTGTAACCCCGTTAATGATGACTGCAACACCATCAAGCTGGGCTGGGCCAAAAGGCCTCGTGAGAGCAACTCAAGAGTCATCATCACTTGCAAAGAAAGACCATCCAGCCACTCGGGTCCAAGCATCCCAGAAGGGCTTCAAAAGTCACTCCATCCATCCCCGCCCCAGTACACATGGGTTGCAACAGCCTCTGCCCACCCTCTCTCAGGGTGCACTCCCTGACCCCTTCCTGCCTCCTTCCACCTGGGCCCACCTTGTCGATGAAGGAGGCGAACTTGTTATTAAGGGTCTTGATCTGCTCCCGCTCCTCCGTGCGCACCCGCTGGATCTCCGGGTCGATCTCCACGTGGAGGGGGGTCAACAGGCTTTGGTTGACGGTGACCTGCTGGATGCCGCCAGGAGGACAGACGGGCCCCAGCATCGGCCTGCAAGCCCCCAGGCCCATGTAGGCCCCACCGCCAAGGCCGAAGCCTCCCAGCACCCGCCCCGCTGAGGCCCCTCCAGCCACGCTGACCGAGATGCTCTTGCTGCCCCCCAAGTTATAGAGGCTCCGGCTCCCAAAGCCACCCATGCTGGGGCCACAGCGGGGCCCCCCGCCTCTGCCACTGTTCCGGGACACAGTCACCGAGCTGAAGCTGGTGCGGGCCTGGGAACCCACCCCCGCCACTGGCTGAGCTGGAGCTGAAGGCCCCTTTGGTGGAGTATGTCTGCCGAGACACGGAGGATCTCATCGCTGCAGCAGGGCCAGAGCAGACAGGAGAGCTGGGAGGGAGCACAGTGAGCTGCTGGGCCACTGATGGGCTTTTTATCTTTTCCCAACTGGGCTGGCTCCTGGATTCCACAGACACTCCTGCCCCATCGCCCCAGGAAGAGAGGGAGGGGCCCTGAGGACCGGGGGTGTTCCTTTCCCACTGCGGGAGGGAGGGGCTGCTCCGAGTTATCACCTGAGCTCCAGAGCTGGGGCTGAGCCGACTGTCTGGGGCCGGATGCCACCTCCTTCTCCCCCGCTGGGGTGCTCCTGACTTGGAACAGGATGATACGGGCTCCCAGGGCCACCCCCACCCAGTGGCAGACTGGTCTCCTCCCACCCAGCCCTGGTAGCCGCTCTAAGTCAGTGGGGCTCTGTTCTGGGGTTGGTCCCAGGCCCTTGTGGTAAGCAAAGGCCCCAGGGCCCAGGCTGTGCGGGTGGTAGGGGCGGAAGCATTGGGCAATGGGCTGTGGAGAGGGTGCCCAGGCCTGCTCCAGTCCCGCTGTCACAGCCCACAGCCTCAGCGCCTTCTGGCAGGTCCAAGCTGGGGACACAGGTGCCAGTCTGGGTTGGGGGTAGCCAGTTCTTTTGTTGTACGCTGGCAGACTCTCTGCCCGGTAGAGAGCCTATGCTGGGCAGAGGGGACACAGGACAGAGACGGTCCCTGCCTGACTCAGAGGCCTGGGCACTTAATAATGAGGAAGAAGGGCCGAAGCCAGGAGATGAAGGAGGCAAAGACTGGGGGTTTCAACAGCCACCTGAGTCCCCCTTGGCAGCATTCCCCCAGAAGGGCCCAGCCATTTGGGAAGGAGCTGGAAGTGGGTGGACACACCCCACTCTGGCTGGACATAGTACAGATTCAAAAAGCGTCAGAAGTTCCCTGGTTGCCCTTAGTTAAGACTCCATGCTTCTACTACAGGGGAAACAGGTTCAATCCCTGGTCAGGGAACTAAAATCCTACATGCTGCAAGATACAGCTGAAAAAAAATAAGATGTCTCCAACAAAAGCCCCAAGAAGCCTATAGATACCCCCAACATCCCATCTTCCCAGCCACAGAGCCCAGGATCTCGATCCAGAAGGCCGGAGGGCTCCTCAAATCACTCCACAGAGTCTCGTCCGTGCCTACCACCTCGGGCTGCTGGGACCAAACACATCCCTGAGGAAGGACCTGGAGGCGTAATGTTAGCCAGGTGTTAGGACAGGGGAGTGGTGAGGATGTGCCACTGATTGCCCACCTCAACCCTCAGCAAGGAAGTGGTCCCAGAAGGAGACTTGCCCGAAGAAAGGAGCAGGGACAGCTCTTGCTGGGGTCCCCACACAGCTGCCAGGGCCAGGGTTGGGGTGGGAGAGGACAAGGGACCATCCCTACTGTCCCAGGAAACAGGCAGAGAGCAGGTGCTCTGGGCCCAGAGGAGGCTGTGGGATGGTTTCTAGGCAGCTGGGAGGCTGTAGTGGCTCCCAGTTGCCTGAAGGAGTTGAATCCAGCCTCCCAGGGCTTCTCTGGTGGCTCAGATGGTAAAGAATCTGCCTGCAATGCAGAAGACCCGTGTTCAACCCTGGGTCAGGAAGATCCCCTGGAGAAGGGAATGGCTACCCACTCCAGTATTCTTGTCTGGTGAATTCCATGGACAGAGGAGCCTGGCAGGTTCCATGGGGTTGCAAAGAGTCAGACACGACAGGGCAACTCACACTTTCACTTTCCCACACCAGATGAGGGTGAAGATACTCCCAGAACTAGCCCCTCAGTGGCCAGGAAGGGGTTTTTCCTCCCTGCTTGGAGTCAGGACACCAGGCATTTGGGGGAGCTGAGCTGGGAGGTGAACCCCCACTGAGGTTCACCTCCAATGTGTCCTTAGACAACATTCAACTTCTCTGGGCCCCCCTGCCTCTGCTTATGACCAGGGCCCGCCAGGAAAGTCTTCTCAAAAGCGCTGGCCCTCCATCCCAAGACTGAACCATCACTCCCTGCTGAGCTTTGTGTGCTGTCCCTGAGGCTGTAACCCCTTCTTCAGATCCCTTATCTCTTCCCCAGGGAGCATGGGAGGGGGAGGCAGTGGCAAGTGGGGAAAGGAGTGATGTCAGCCATCTGAGTCAGGCACAGCAGGGTGGTGGGAGCAGACTTGGCCACAAACACACCCTCCACCCCTCCCCAGGGACTGACACCCTCCTGTGTTTACCTGGCACTCAGTGCCAAGGCATGTGCCGGGGGCTGGTGACAGCCACGGAGGAAGCCCACAGTTACTATCAGAGACAGTCTCACCAGCCCCAGCCCAGACAGCGTGGGAGCCACTCCGCCTTCTCCAGTCTGGCTCTCCGCTCATCTTTATACAGGACACCCAAATTCAGACCTTTCATCCATAGCCGAGGAGGCGTGGCTCCCTCCCCACCTCTGCTGCTTGAACCAAGGGCCTCCATCTTTAGAGACCCTCTCCTGTCCAGGGCCCATCCCTGCACAGGACACAGGAGCAGAGGGGACAGAATGCTGCTGCTGATATAAAAGGGATGAGGCAAGACAGCCAATGGCATCAACCTGGCACCCAACATGGGCTGAACGATAGGAAAGATGCAGAGGTGAAGAAAACAGTCACTGCCCTTGAGGAGCCCCATCCAGGGCAGGGTTTTCTCATCTAATAGGAACAATTATTATAGTCAGCATTTACTAAGCACTCACTACAGGGCAGATACCTTCGACACAAAAACACCTTCGAAACAAAAACATCCAGTCCCCACACTGGGGATTCTCCATATGCATCCTTTCTGCTCTGATTGATTCCCCGACCTCCCTGATCCCTGCAGGCCACTCCCTGGCTCTCTGGCTTCCAGAGGTGGGGGTTAGCCAAGGAGGGGGGACATTAGCAGGAGATCTGGGAGACATGGGAGGTACTTCCTTCCTGCTCTAGGGGTGGCTGCCTTCCTCCATGCTTACAGCTTCCACCTATTCCTACATCTCTATCACCCAGTCAGTCATCCACTCTTTCTCTCATCTCTTCAGCTCTATACAGAGCCACCATCCCCTCCTGATTTTCCTGGGACTATCCCACTTTAGCCCCTTCCCTGGTGGCTCAGATGGTAAAGAATTTGCCTGCAATGCAGGAGACCCCAGTTCAACCCCTGGGTTGGGAAGTTTCCCTGCAGAAGGGAATGGCAACCCACTCCAGTATTCTTGCCTGGAGAATCTCCATGGACAGAGAAGCCTGGAGGGCTATAGCCCATGGTGTCACAAAGAACCAAACATGACTGAGCAACTAATATGCTTGAACATCCTCCTTTAGCACTGAAAATCCCACACCCCAGAAAACCTCTGTGCCCTGGACAAATCAGAGTTTGGCCACTCCTGCCAGAAGGGCAAGTGGGCAGTGATGGGAGTGGCAATGGTTTCCCACCACTAACCACCTCTGGACTTTCCATCCCATGTTTGTGTCCTTAGCCACACCCACACCTCTGTGAGGATTCCTTTCATTAAAGTTCATTTAGCTGAACCATCTTGAGTACATTGATTTCCCTCTAGGACCCTAAATGTTCCCATCCCCCCGTAGCCCTTTGAGCTGATTATTAGTGTCACGAATGTCTTTTCACAGGTGAGGTAACTAAAGCATCGAGAGGAGAGGTCAAGGAACTGGTCACATCAGCAGCAAAGGGCAGAGCCAGGATTCAAGCCCAAGAAGTCTAGCTCTAGGACTATGTGCTCACCCACTAATGTCTCTCTCACAGAAGGCAAAGGCTGGAAAGCTCCTTCTTAGATACTTTTGATGGAGAGAACCTATGGGTCTGAGAAAAGGGCTCACCTCCCCTTAAAGCAGAGAACAATGGTATGACCTAGACCCTGATGCTGGGAAAGACTGAAGGCAGGAGGAGAAGGGGCAACAGAGGATGAGATGGTTGGATGGCATCACCGACTCAATGGACATGAGTTTGGGTAAACTCTGAGAGTTGGTAATAGACAGGGAGGCCTGGTGTGCTGTAGTCCATGGGCTCGCAAAGAGCTGGACATGACTGAGTGACTGAACTGAACTGAACTGAACCTGCAGCTCAGGCCATGGAATTGGGAGCTGGCTGGGTAGAGAGGAGGAAAAGGAAAGAAGACATGTAGGAGCCTATGGGTAGATGGGGGATGAAAAGGTGACTCTCCCACCCTCCTAGAACCTGGTTCTGATGCCCACACTCCCGGTTTCCTGCAGAGCTCCCTGAAAAAGAGGGAGGGAGAAGTTTCCAATGTCATGTTCAGACAGGCCCAGAGACAGGATGAACACCAAGAAGAAGGAGAAATGGGCATAGTTTCAGTCCCAAGTCCCCAACAAACCCCAGACACAAGCTGAGCTGCTGATCCCCACCCAGGGTGCAGATCACCCAGAGGTCCCAGAGGTCTCAGACTAATATGGAAACTGGGTTCCAGACCAGAACCATATAGAAACAGAGTCAAGAATCACAACAGGCTGTGCCAGGAAGTGTCTGGTGCATTCTGACATGGAGAATTAGGGAAGGTTTCCAAGGGAGAGAAAAATGGGCACAATCTTGGGAAGAAGGAAGAACGGGGGTGAATGGAGCTGTCCTTGGTTGGGAATAGAGCCTACTGTAGGCAATTAACTAGGGAGCAAGCTATGAGAGCTACTAAAACATCAGTGGGGATGGAGGAGATGCAGGGCATACAGGGAGCATAGTGGAGGTTTGGAAGGAATCCCTTAAGTGTGAGATGCCCACAGGACTTACTCAAACAATGTAGATACTCCATAAATCGTCTTCTGAGGAGAGTGAGCTGAGTACCTGCATAGTTTTTGTTTTGCGGGGTGGGCGTGTGGGAGGTGAGCTATGCAAGCCTGGGGCAGAGCAGAATTGCTGGAAGAAGTGGCAGAGAAGCTGCACATTGCCAAAAGGAACTTTTGTCTCTGCCTTGCAGCCTGTCCTCTAAATGCCCTTGGAACACATGTATAAGGCTGTGGCTTAGCATCGGTGCTGAATTAACCTGCCCAGGAGAAGTGGCAGGTTAAAGTTCTGAGGTAAGAGATGGAAGTGAGATAACAAGACCCAAGCTTATCACTCTGGGTAGAGCTAGAACCAGCACATCACTGGGAGGAAGCTGGAAGAAGCAAGAGGACACAAAAGAACCTCAGCACAAATCCTGATCTCCCAACCCCAGGTATGTGAATTAGCTGTAAATGGCCAGTTACAAGGAAATGGCAACCCACCCCAGTATTCTTGCCTGGAAAATCCCATGGACAGAGGAGCCTGGCAGGCTACAGTCCATGGGGTTGCAAGAGTCAAACATGACTTATGGACCAAACCTCGCTCTGTCCCTGGAAACCAAGGGCTCGAAGAAGGAAGGTCTGGCTCTCATGAATGGGAGGGGTTGTACTGGAGACAGAAGTGGTAAGAGAGACACATTAGGAGAGCATGACAGGGCTGATCTTACTCACCTGAGCAACCCTAGTCCTGACACTCAAAAAAATTTATGGGAGAGAAGGAGTGGGGAAGCAGGAGGGAGCAAGAAAGGAAGACCCATTGCAGGGATAACTGGGTGCTGCTTTATTTCACAGAAAATAAATGGACAGAAATACAGAAATGGTGGCCCAGAGGCAGGTGAAGAGGGCAAAGGTGTGGCCCGTGGTTCCAGCCCTCAGGTTCTGGTCAGTGGGCCTCGAGCCTCTCCCTTGGGATGGAGAGGCAATCTGGCCAAGCCCAATCAGGAGTTTTCCCAGCTCGGTCGAAGGCTGCAGAGAGAGGGGAGGACGAGGCTGGCTGGTGGGCTGAGGCTGGGCACTGTGCTCCTTGGTTGGGGCTGGCAGCAGACAAGTAAGATGCAAATTAGTACGCAGAGCAAGGCTAGCCCGGACGAGCATTCAGAACAGCAAGCAGGCAGGACCCGCTGACTTCTGCAGAGTCCCCTGTGGCTGGCTCAGGCTGTGTGCAGTGGACGTAGAGTCGGCAGCACAGAAGCAGGAATGATGAGGATGAGAAGGCCTGAGAGGGCTCAGGAAAGCGGGGGTGAGTAGGTGGCCTCTGGGCCTCTCAGTATGTGACAGACGTTTTCAGACTTGACTCAACCGTCTTCTTCAGAATAGTGTGGCTGGTGGAGCTGGAGGAAGAGCCGGACACAGAGCCAGAGCCCACAGCGGGGCCCTGCTCAGAGCCCAGGATGATTCTGGAGCCACCGATCACAACGCTGGAGCCTCCCTTCACGACGCTGGAGCCTCCCTTCACGACGCTGGAGCACCTAGACCCAAAGCTGCCTTTCACACCTCCAAGTCCACAAGTGCCCGCCAGGCCACCATCTGCTCCTCCAGACATGACGGTGCTGCCTCCCCCAACAGCTGCTGAGAAAAGGGCCAGGGTCACAGCAGAGTCCTCGATTCCCCATGGGAACCCCTCTCC
>NW_011494955.1:6480092-6481540 GCF_000754665.1 Bison bison bison
GAACCCCTCTCCCAAAGTCCCCTGATACTCACAGATAGTGACCTGGCTGGCGCATTCCCCAGACATCCTAGGGGAGAAAAGACAAGGGGAAGAAACACTAAGAAAGGCTGCAGAGAATGTGTCCCGGGGTGTTTTTCAGCCTCTTGGAGCAGCACCCTCTGAGCAGATAAAATCCCCCAATTTTAAATCCCTCCCAGCAGAACGGGTGGCCCTCAGCAGTTCAGAGTGTGGAGAAATCTCTCAGTATCCTGTGTTGGTCTGGCATCCCCCACCCCCACCTATCACACATCCCCGGGACCCTCACCAGCCCCTCACCTGCACTCTTCGCCCTCCAGCAGCCGGCGGTAGGTGGCAATCTCTATATCCAGGGACAGCTTTACACTCATCAGCTCCTGGTAGTCATGCAGCAGCCGCGCGATGTCCTGCTTGGCGGTTCTCAGGGCAGCCTCCAGCTCGGCCAGCTTGGTTTGAGCATCCTTGAGGGCCAGTTCCCCACGCTGCTCAGCATCAGCAATGGCGACCTGCAGGCTGGCATTCTAGCAAAGCGTGGAGATAAGGGAGAAAGTGACTATCAGCATGGCACAGGCCCCCAGAGTACCTACTATAACTTAAAAGCTGAGATGGACCATAATTTCATGAGCCCAAAATTATTCTTGGCCACTCCCAGCTCTTCTCATTCTAAAAGGAAGGGTTCCTTCTTCTGCTTCTTTAAGTCCTAGAGCGGGTTAAGTAGTGTCCTCAAAAATGTCATGTCCACCAAGAACTTCAGAACATGACCTTATTTGGAAAGATACGGTCTTTGCAGATGTAATGAGTTAAGGATCTCAAGATGCTATCATACTGTATTCAGGGTGAGCCCTAAATCCAGTGACCAATGTCCAAGAAAAAGATGAGGGGATACAAACACTGAAATAGATGGAGGCAGAGATGAGAGTGAGGCAGCCACCAGACAAGGAATTCCTGGAGCCACCAGATACCAAGAAGGATTCCCCCAGCTCCTTCAGAGGGCACAGCTGCTGACACCCGAGTTCAGACTTCAGCCTCTGGACCAGACAGAACAGTTTTCTGTTCTTTCAAACTATCAAGTTTGTAATACTTTGTCACAGCAGCCACAGGAAATGTATCCATCTCCTTTGCCACTTTCCCCAGTGATTTGCTGTATTTCTTCCCCTAGCCTTAATCCTCAGCACCATCCCTTAAATAGTTTCTCTCTCCCAGAGTACTTACAGCTCCTCCTGTCCTGGATGGGTCATTATACATGTGTTTTTTAGAACAGCCCCATTTCAAATACTTTGTCCCGATGTTGTCAGAGTCTATCAAACTATGGGCCTCAATTTGAAAAACACTTTCTCTGTGTTCACCTCTCCAATCCGATAGAAAACTCCTAGAGGAAAGACTGCATCCCTGTCTAATCAGCCATCTAGCTGATTTACCCTCACATTCGGGTC
>NW_011494955.1:6481640-6486548 GCF_000754665.1 Bison bison bison
GAAGGAAGGCATTCCCTAAAGGCTCTCATTATTCATTTTCCACAAAGCACCCCATGGATGGGGACAATGTCTCCATTCTCCTGATGAAGAAACTGAGCCCTGAAAAGGAGGTGAGAGGTGGAGCTGGAACCTAACCCAGGACATCTGAGGTCCAGTCCACTGCTCTTACTTTAGTCTCTGTTCATCAGGCTTGTGCATGAAAGGGAGGAGTAATAGGGCGTGGGTCCCCAAGAGGGATTCTCCCAGGAAAGACACCTTTCTGTACGGGAGGACTGTGGTTCCCAGACTTGGGCACATAGTGACTCTCCTAAGCGCTCGCCACTGGGCTCAGACTCCATGCGCTTCGTCATTACCTGGGTGAGCTTTGTTGAGAAAGCAGGTTTCTGGGCTCCACGCTTAGAGACTCTGATTCCCTGTTGCCAGTGGGAGGCCCAGGAATCTGTATCTTATCAGACACCCCAGAGAATCCCCAAGCTTCTAAAGCAAAAAGTCCAAAATGATGGGCAAAACAAAGGGGCAGCAAATTGAGTAATAGGACCTGGTCACCTTCACCTCAGGTCCTGCCTTGCACTTCAAAGGAGAGCAGGTCAGGACGTCTAGAGACTGAGTATGGCCTTTGAATGATCTGTACTCCAAGAACTTTCTCCAAGATCTGTGCCCTGCTCACACGTGCACGGGCCACACATGACTTTGGAATCAGGCTGAAGTGCTTGAGGAAACCCTCTGACTGGTCTCAGCTCTCAACCCTCTGTTGATCCCAAAAGAGCGATTCTTTGGGCTTGGGGAAAGTGAGAGCAAAGACACTTGAAAACTTAAGAATCTGTAATCCTCACATCTGGAAGTAAGGTCTCCAAGAGGGGCAGGAAACCACCTCCCTGCCCTTGACATCCTTCCTCCTACCTCTCCCCACTCCTCCCATCCGCAGCATCACCCAACCCTAAGGGGACCTCAGCACCTCACCATCCTGCCCATGTCCCCCGCTCCCTGAGATCCTGGTTCTCTCCCTCCCCAACAGGGGGACCAGGAAATTCAGTGCACGGCCTTAGAGTCCTTGCTGGACTTGAGGAGTAAGTGCCAAAAGAAATGATTAGAAAAGAGATGAATTAACCCTCTCCCCTAGGAGCCAAAAGCACCAAGCGCATGTGGGCATGGAATGCAGTGAGAAGGCTATGCCGGGGTTGGCAGTGCGGAGCCCGTGCATCTAGAATCCCCTGGAGGAGAGCCGAACACCTCTGACATGGGGCTCAAAGTGCTCTCAACCCCAAATTATACAAAGCTCCAACAAGTTATCAAAGTTTCACACCAACCCCGCAGTGATGCCTGCACAAAGGTGGTAAGACAGAGGGCTTGGGGGCTCAGGACCCTTACCTGACTCTTGACGGTCTCAATCTGACTCTGCAGCTTCTTAATTGTCTGTTGCAGCTGAGTGATCTGGACTTTGGTCTCCTTCATGCTGTTCCCATGAAGCTGGGCACATGCCTGAAGTTCCTGGTACTGGAGGGGAACAGAGGTGGCACCGTCAGTGGACAGCACCCCACCTTTGACCTTTGACCCTCACCTTTGACCATGGCCCCGGCTCTCTGCCTCCTCACATCCTCATCCGGAATGCAGGTGAAATGCTGAGACCAGGACATGGTGGGATGAGGTTGTGGAACTCCAGGCTCATCTCCCATGGTTTCCCTGCATTGCCTCCCTCCCGGAGAGGGGGAACATGGTACCCACCCAGCCCTGGTGCTCCAGACAGGTTATCAGAACTGCCTCAGCCAGACTGAGGTGGACAACTGCCCCACGGGGGCAGGCAGGGAGACCCAGTCTTTCCCAGCTCAGTGCTAGCCCCCCAGTCCCGGCACCTTGGTCTGGTACAGCATCTCGGCTTCAGCTTTGCTGGTCCGGGTGATCTCCTCGTACCGGGCTCGGACCTCGGCAATGAGGTCTCTGAAGTCCAGACAGCGGTTGTTGTCCATGGACAACACCACGGACATGTCACTGGCCTGGGTCTGCAGCTGGCCCAGCTCCTGCGGGCAGGACTGACTCAGTGTCCCATGGCTTCCCAGCTCCCCTTCCCCTTGGAGCCCTGGGGAAAGTGGGCAGAGTGCCTGACTTCCTGCCCCCTCCTTCAGAGGCAGCCCTCATCCATGCCGGCTGTCACTGAGCATGCCCTGTCCCCTTATCTGGAAGTGAGGGCAGTCCGAGGACTCCTGGACGTCAAAGGAACATGTCCTCAGGGCCCCACATCACCTGGCCCACATCACTCCCTGACCTCCTATCACATCCCCTCCCTCTTCCTCCTTGCATTTCCTTAAAGACCAGTAGGCTCCTGGCTCCCTCTGCCTGGAATCCCTCGCACCACCCTCACCATGTGGCTAACTTCCTCACCTCTGTCAGATCTTTACTCCAATTTCATCTTCTAAATAAGGCCATCTGACCGCTCTATTTGGAACTGCCACCTGCTCTACCCCTCCACGTTCCCAATCCTCCTCTCCCTGCTCTGGTTTTCCTTTTTCCATAGCATTTATCACTTTCTAACATGCTTTGTAATTTACTTATTTACCAGGCCTACTGCTTATTGTGTTTATTATCTCCCAGCCTCGTGATTTTTGTCTTGTCATTCACGGGTATATTCTCAATACCTAGCAATTCACCTGGTACATTCTCAGTAATTGTCACAGGACTGAATGACCAGTGTTTAAGGCACCCTAAGCAGGCTTCACCTCCCGGCCACTCCCACTATGCTGTGGCCACAGGGAGCCTGCCTGTGCTGTCCCCTCCCTCATCCCGCCTGCCCTAGGCAGACCATCACTTCTGCCCCTGGAGAATCCTCACTTCTTCATAGAGATGCTTCAGGAAGCAGATGTACTCTTTCAGATCCTCCACCTTGCTTTCCATCTCCATTTTGCTCAGGAGAACCCCGTCTGCATCCTAGGGACAGAAAGACAAAAACAATGTACCCCCACTCCCTCTTTGGGGGTCCCACTCTGACCCAGGAGTTGTGTTCACACACTGCCCAGCACACACACCCCCATGGCCCTCTCTGGCTTCCATTCCTTCCTCTTTCAGCCTCGCCTTGCCCTGCTCTCTCTTTTGTCTGACACTGACCCACATCGCCTTCAGGAAGCCTTCCCTATTTCATCCCAACCAGTTCGGCTTCTTCCACTCCCTCCCCACCCTCTCCCACAGTGACTCCCAGAGCTCATCCCATAGTCCCTCAATCAGATCTTTCCAAGGGTCCCTGTATCTGTGTGTATGTTCCATTTCCCCACAGGGTCCCTGTAGACATGTGTCAGCATGTCATGCGTGAGAATCCGCCCGCCACACACACACACACACACACATGGCTCTCGCAGCCCAGATTCTGTGCACAATGAATGGCTCAGGATTCAAGTAGAGGGACTTCCCTGGTGGTTCAGTGGCTAAGACTCCATGCTCCAAAAGCGGGGGGCTGGGGTTCAATCCCTGATGAGGGAACTAGATTCCACATGCCGCAACTAAGAGTTTGCCTGCCACAGCTAAATATCCCCCATGCCACAATTAAGACCCAGTCCAGTTTAATAAATAAATTTTTAAAAAAAAAGGATTCAGGTAGAGCAGTTGAACCCACTCACCTTTTTGAGGACCACAAAGTCATTCTCCAGCGTGGCACGCCTGTTGGCCTCATGCTCATATCTGCCAAGTAAGCACAGAAAGACGCTGCCCAGGGTGCTGGCATCAGAGCCCAGGACTCTCTCCAAGCACAGTCTCCAAGAGAAGGTCACTCTGCTTTAGATGCTCCAAAGCAGGACCCTCCACCAGGCTGCACCTCTATTCTTCCGTCAGGAAGGTTTGTCACGTCCTATGTCCCTCTTCACTCTCTCGGCCCAGGTCCACTATGACATCGGGTCACTTAGCTTCACGTCTGGAAGGCACTTTCAAACACTTCTCACTTACCACTCACAATCATCATCTGAAGCAGGCATTTTGGATTTTATCAGAGAGATTATAAGATGTGCCCAGGTTATAGATAATTAGGTGGCCCATGCAGATCTAAAATCCAGGTCTCCTGGCCCCAGTCTTTCTAGGACCCTCCCTCCCTGCTGGGCCCTGGAGCCAACCTCCCAGTGGCTCTGGAACACAAGAAAGGCATTATCCCCATCTACAGATATGGAAACTGAAGCTGGGAAAGGTGAGATTCTTTGCTCAAGGCCACACAGCTTTCCTTGCTCACAGTCACCAAACCTGAGCCTCTGTGGCTTCAGGGCTCTCCCCGTGCCACCAGGTAACCTCGTGGGGAACCCAGACTGCAGCCAGCCGTGAATCATGCACAGGCCCAGGGGTGGTCCCACTAAGTGCATTCCCTTCTCCCTCTGAGACCAGAGGATATCTGAGTCACTTTAGCCCACAGCCTGCTCAACAGGAATTTCTCAAGAAAAAAACCCACAGGAACATTCTTTAAATAAGCCCCTCCCCACCTTGACCAGAAACGTGGCCCTCATAGTCAGGGCCTGCTAGAATCGAGGCTCTCCAGTCCTGGATATCAGGGGCTGGGGGGCCTCTTACCTGCAGCAGATGGGGCCCCCTGAGAATCAGAGAGAGTAGGGATGCAGAGGGCCCAGAGGGGAGGCCTATCCTGTGATTCCGGGAGCTCAGAGGAAGGACAGCTTCCAGCAGACAGCCTGATTCAAGCCCTCCCAGCTGCCACCAGGCCCCATGGGGATGCTGTGGTTCACATACTTAGCTTTATACTCCTCCTCCTGGCCCTGGCAGGACTTCAGCTCGGCGTCCAGAGACCCTCGTTCCCTCTGCAGCTGCTCCAGCTGTGTCCTGAGCCGGACCAGATAGGCCTCGAAGAAAGACTCCAGGCCCTGGGGTCTGTCACTCAACCCCTGCTGCTGCAGCAAGTGCCACTTGGTCTCCAGGACCTTGTTCTGCTGC
>NW_011494955.1:6486648-6487328 GCF_000754665.1 Bison bison bison
CCTGCCGCACAAGCAGAGAGTTCCTGAGGCTCCTGCCAGGCTGCCTGCCTGGGCACAGCCTCCGGGACAACTCTCCAGCCTGAGCAACCCTCTGGCCAGCCTGGAGCCTTTGAGGCCTTTGATAAATATTTGCCCACACACTCAATGAATTATAATGACATTTCTATAAAGGGAATTTCGAAACACCAATTAAACATAGCCTCAGCATAACCAGAGAGACTCCAGTTAGACCACAAGAGGGACTTCCTTGCTGTAGAAGTGATCAGAAAAGGAGTAGGAGGCTAGACTGCCCCATTCCCAAGTCCATCGAAAACAGTTCCTCGGAGGCAGGCACAGAGACAGGGGCTTAGCTGAGCGGACCCTTACCTTGTCAATGAAAGAAGCAAACTGGTTGTTGAGGACTCTAATCTGTTGGGTCTCCTGAGTCCGAACCACCTGGAACTGGGGGTCGATCTCAATCTTCGGTGGGATCAGAAGACTCTGGTTGATGGTTACTTGCTGGATGCCTCCCGGAGGGCACAGGGAAAGCCCAGGCCCACCACTCCCCTCCCCAAGCCGCACCCCTAGCCTTCCCCACGAACCCCAGGTCCTTCCACGAGAGCCTCCTCGGCAACCCCCAAAGGAACTGAGGCTCCTGCTGCTGAAGCCAGCCCTGCCTCGGCCCACCGATTGGGCAGAAC
>NW_011494955.1:6487501-6492072 GCF_000754665.1 Bison bison bison
AAGAGCAAGTTCCTGCCCTGAGGCCCGGCACGAGACTTTTATCCCCTCCCGTGCCTGGGCTGGGCCTTGGAGAGCAAGATGCTCTTGGCCTGACTGTGTCTGTCACTGGCTCCAGCTGACCTCTTCTGACACGCCTGGGAATAGATGCCTGGTACGTGCAGAGCCCAAGGAAGAGAGCCAGAGCCTGCCCTCTGAGCTCCCAGGCTACAGGAAGTGTGGGCACATTCTGAAGACCAGGAAGCAGCCAGAGACTGGGACTTCAGTGCTGGAGGATGGGGAGAGAGGGCCCTGAGCAAAGTCACTGAGGGTCATTCAAGGAAGGCTTCCTGGAGGAGGAGACGGGTAAGAAGGGAGGCACGTTCAAGGGGAGAAGAAGATGGAGGGGGTTCAAATGGAGCACTTGACTGCCCTGCAGTTGCTGGACAGGGGAGCACAGCTTCTCAAAGGAGGATTCACGTACAAGAGTAGGAGAAGGAAGGCTCTTTGCAGCACAGGAGAAGCCAGGAGGTTAATAGAGGTGTTACTGTCATCGTTGGCTCAAAAACACTGCAAGATTTGGAAATGAAACAGAAAAACAGGGTATCCAAGTCCCTCCTCTTGCCCAACCCAGTAATCATCGACAAGGCGCCACCCTACTCAAACCAGGCCTCTCTACCTGGGATGGCAGCAGATAAAGCATTCCTAAGCCCAGCCCGTGTCCCTTCCACAAACGCACAGCACCAGGCCCAGCAACCTGGGTCTCGCACTGCATTTGTCACATTACTCATCGGAGCTCCCAGGCTCTAAAATAAAATGTACATTTAGAAACAGCCTTCCCCTGGGGCCTGGGAACAAACATAGGAGCTTTGGGGCAGCCGCCGGATAGATTCAATCCCTGCCCTGTGAGTCTGCTAACTGGAGGAGCCCCAGGGTTCATCACTCAGTGATTCTCCCACCTGGTGGAGGAACCAGGCAGCATTCAGCTGCCTCCCCTGTTGCCCTCCCACTGCGGGCAGGGAGGGCTGGCTGCTCTGATTTTCAGAAATTTCCAAAATGTCTACTTTCCATGATGGGCGGGCTATTTCTCCCTCTTCCTCCCACCATTTCTTAGAGCCTGATGCACCCTGAAGCTGGGGTACTGGGGTCTTTGATAATGCAACTCAAAGCCAGTGCAGAGACTCAGAATAACGAACACGCAAGAGATGTGCTATGAGGAAGTCAGTCCTAGCAATGCAAACAATCCCGTAGACGCTCCACCCCTGGTACCAGACAACGGTGAGCGTGTCTCCCCTCCCTCTAGAGGATTAAAAGTCCCTTCCTACTTCCCCTATAGCCCCATCCAGCAGACAACCCGGAAGGAAACTGAATGACAGATGACCTCAAGGGGAGGAAGAGGCCGGGCCTCCTCTGGGGAAAACAAAGGCAATCGAGGGAGTGAGGACTCAGGTGAGAAAGAGAAGGAAGGAAAACAATCCAAGAAGCCATTCAGGCACACTGAGTAGAGAGCAGGCAGTGCGGCTGGACTCGGAGTCTAGAAAGAGAATCTGGGGAATGGACTGAATCCCACTGAGGACCCACCTCCAAACCCTGCCCCCTGGGACCACTCCACAGAGGCACATTCCTCCCACAAACATTCTGGAGAAAGATCTCTGCGGGCTGGATTCAACCACTCCCTCCCCACCAGTACTGAGGGTGAAGGGCAGAGGTCACACTTGAAACTTCCCCATATTTGTAATGTTTCAGAGTATTAGAAGGGCTTCCCCAGTGGCTCAGCACTACAGAATCCACCTGCAATGCAGGAACCTCAGGAGATGAGGGTTCGATCCTTCATTGGGAAGATCCCCTGGAAGAGGGCATGGCAACCAACTCCTGTATACTTGCCTGGAAAATCCATGGACAGAGGGGCCTGGCCTGCTATAGTCCATGGGGTCACAAAGAGTCAGACATGCCTGAAGCGACTGAGCACGTGACAGAGTATTAAAGCCAGAGAGCTTCAAGGTCCTCTGGTCCAATGCCCTTGTTTTTCACTTAAGGACTCTGAGGCCCCAGAGGGTTTAGGGTAGGTGCAGAGACTGTGCAACCTTGAGTAATCTAAGAGATTGCACCAGATGACCCCTAAGCCTACTTTGACCCATCACTCTGGTTTGAGCGACTTGCTCAAGGCCACCCACACAGCTGATCAGGTTGGAGCCTGAGCCCCCACCCAGCTCAGACCACTGACCCAGGAACATCCCATAAACAGACCTTTGATCATGACTCCACTGTGTCTGCCTTGTCCACCCCTCCATCCAGCTCAGGGTCTGGCTTACACTAGTCATTCAAAGCACTTGCCTAAGAGATGAATTCTTACCCGTGACAGTTATACCTAGGGACCTTCTTGAATCCCCTTAAATTCTCAAACACTACTATAACATGTTTTCCTCAATTAAAAAAAAAGTCATGCCATGATGGAGAGAATGACAAAATGATTTGGAGATTTGAATACTAGGCCCCTCAGAGGCTAAGTTGTACACACGTGCTCAAGTCACTTCAATCATGTCCGACTCTTTGCGACCCCATGGACTGTAGCCTGCCAGACTCCTCTGTCCATGGGGATTCTGCAGGCAAGAATCCTGGAGTGGGTTGCCGTGCCCTCCTCCAGGGCATCTTCCCGATGCAGGGACTGAACCTGCAAGTCTTCTGTCTAACCTGCGTTGGCAGGTGGGTTCTTTCCCACTAGCACCACCTGGGAAGCCCAAGAGTTACACACAAAGGCACACAAAGGGCCACTTCCAGGGCATCGAAGTGCAAACGGCTCAAATCGTGGACTTCACCTTAAACCCAGCGTGCGACAGTTCCAGGGGGTTTTACCCATTGGGTTAAATCTCCTGCTCCAAGTCAACCAGCCTCAACCACACCTCAAGCCCTACAATCCCTGCCTACCCCAGTCCTGCCTTCGAGGATACCCAGCCAGGGCAGCTACTTGTATTCGCCACTCCCCAGTAGCCCCTTTTCTTACTTCTCCACCCTGAGTTCACCTCTGGCTGCAGCTACAACTCCTCAACCTCTTTCCCTTTAATTGCACTCAAGCCTGTTCTGCTTGTGCAGTGGAGGCTTTTACCCAATAGCCATTTATTCACATTGAACTTATTTTTTTAATCTTGGCTGTGCTGAATCCTTGTTGCAGCACAAGGGCTTCTCAGTGCAGTGCTTGGGCTTCTCTAGTTGTGGCCCACAGGCATAGTTGCCCTGAGACTTGGGGGATCTTTGCTCCCTGACCAGGGATTGAACCCGCAACCCCTGCATTCTTAACCACTGGACCACCAAGGAAGTCCCCACATTTACTTATTGACTCGACAAATTATGATTAAGCACCTCCTGTGTGCCAGGACCTATGCTGAGAGTTAGGAATTTAGCAGAGAACAAGGCCCGGCCCCCACACTAAGAAAACTTAGAGTCCAGTAGAGAAAGAGACATTGAACAGGCAATTAAACATGTATTTAATTGCAATTATGATAAGAAGAGAAAAGTACAGGGCATGAAAGAGTCCTAACCTAGTTTATCCCCTAATTTTTTCTCGAACATGCCAGGAACACCCCTGCCTCAGAGCCTTTGCCCTTGCTCTTCCCTCTTTCTAGAATGCTCCTTCACAGAACCCCGTAGAGCTACAAGTCACCGTCTCTGGCTGCAAAACTGAAACACCGAGTTGCACTGACACTTCTTTTTTTTTTTTTCTGAGTAGCAACAACTTTATTAGAAAAAAGTTATTTTGAGATTCTCATTCAGATGTTCTAACAGTATCTAGCATTATCATTCACAAAGTTGTCTTCCGGTTGTTAAAAAGAGAAAAAGAGAACAAACAAATTCAACATTTTAGTTCATACAAGATGCAGTTAAAATTCAACGAGGGAAATCTGTTTACTTTTATATTTAGGCAACTTAAAATACAGTGAATCCCATAGAAATTCAGAATCTCCTGATCTCAGATGAAGGTAATAATGATTCTGTAAAAAAGAGGAAAAGTCTTGGCTAAAAGCACTGTGTCATTTATGCAGCATTTCAAGGATTGAGTTATGACAATTAAGACAATCAAATGCAAAGCAAGGTGGAAATATTACTTTGAAGGTTTGCCTCTTCTTTATTATTTTTCACTGCTACTTTCTTTTTTTAATATAAATTTATTTATTTTAATTGGAGGCTAATTACTTTACAATATTGTATTGGTTTTGCCATACGTCAACATGAATCCGCCATGGGTGTACACGTGCTCCCCATCCCAAACCCTCCTCCCTCCTCCCTCCCCGTTCCATCCCTCTGGGTCATCCCAGTGCACCAGCCCCAAGCATCCAGTATCCTGCATCGAACTTGGACTGGCAATTCGTTTCATATATGATATTATACATGTTTCAATGCCATTCTCCCAAATCATCCCCCTCTCCCTCTCCCACAGAGTCCAAAAGACTGTTCTATATATCTGTGTCTCTTTTGCTGTCTCGCATACAGGGTTATCATTACCATCTTTCTAAATTCCATATATATGCATTAGTATACTGTATTGGTGTTTTTCTTTCTGGCTTACTTCACTCTGTATAATAGGTTCCAGTTTCATCCAC
>NW_011494955.1:6492172-6502250 GCF_000754665.1 Bison bison bison
GGTATAATAGGTTCCAGTTTCATCCACCTCATTAGAACTGATTCACATGTATTCTTTTTAATGGCTGAGTAATACTCCATTGTGTATATGTACCACAGCTTTCTTATCCATTCATCTGCTGATGGACATCTAGGTTGCTTCCATGTCCTGGCTATTGTAAACATGCACTGACACTTCTTACCCGCTTCCCAGCTCTATCTGCTTCCGCTCAGCACTTGGCACTTTCTAACGTGCCATATATTTCACTTACTCATTTTGTTTGTCAGTCTTCCTGCTCTAGAATACCATTCCATGAACACGAGGATTTGGTCTCTTTGCTGACTTCTATATCCTCTGCACTTAGAACTCTGCCTAACACAGTAGGTGCTCAGTAAACACTTGTTAAATAAATGGCTCCCCATTCAATTTCATCTTGTGGATCTCCTTCATCTTTCAACCTCTGGATATCCTTGTAACTCTCAATTCTGTTCTCCAAAGCACCTCACTCCCTGACAAGGTTGGGAGCAAGCAAACATAGTCATGTGTGTGCGTGTGTGTGCATGTGTGTGAGTGTGTGTATTGCACAAGTGTGGTGTGTGTGTGTGTGTGTGTTATTGAGCTCCTGCTGTGGGCTGAGCACTGAGCTAAATGATACAGAAGACATAAGATGGATAAGGCCCCATTCCCGTCTGAAAAGAATGTACAGTTATACAATGCGATGGAGAATACACATATGAATGCAAAAGAGGGAGGAAAATCTGAAAGAGACTGCCCTGGGGTGCAAGTAGACGTGTTGTTATGGTAGTGAGGGATTCTTCTTTTGTCTTGAAGGAAAACAAGGACAGAGCCTTGTGGCATGCCACTAGAAACCCTTCCTCTGCCATTTTACATCCTCTCAGTGTATGTCTTTTGGGGAAAGTACAGGGCATGAAAAAGACCTAGCCTAGTTTATCCCCTAATTTTTTCAGAAACATGCCAGGAACACTCTTGCCTCAGAGCCTTTGCACTTGCTGTTCCCTCCTTCTAGCATGCTCCTTCACAGATCCCCATAGAGCTACAAGTCAGCTGTAGCTCTATGCTCAGCTGTTTGGGAATCTACCCAGCTGTCCTTTATCTAAGCCATTTACATAGAGCAGCCATGCGATCCTAACAACCCAACCCTATGAAGTAGGTATTAGGATTATCACCACCTTATAAAGGGAGGCACAGAGAGAAAAAATAATTTTCCCAAGGCCACACAGCTAGTAGGAATGGAGCCAAAATTTGAACAAAGGTATATAGACTCCGGGGCTTCCCCAGTGGCTCAGCAGTAAAAACTCTGCCTGCAATATACAGGAGATGCAGGAGACTCCGATTCCATCCCTGGGTCGGGAAGATCCCTTGGACGAAGCAATGGCAACCCATTCCAGTATTCTTGCCTGGACAATCCCATGAACAGAGGAACCTGGTGGGCTACAGTCCATATAGTTGCAGAGTCAGATATGAGTGAAGTGACTGAGCACGCACACACACAGTGGACTCCAGAATCTGCCATTAACAACCTCACTGCACTCCTCTAGGAGACCTAGGAATGTCCATGTTGAAGGACACCTCAACCAACTAAAGTCCAGACAGGTAGAATGACTTGCCTAAGATCACACAGCAGATCCAAAAGTGAAACTCAGTCCTCCACATTCATCCCTGATCAACACTAATGAAACACTAGCTGGTGCCAGACACTATGCCAGCCAAGGTAAACAAAATTTAATGAAAGTTCTTGCCTTCAAGGTGTCTGCAGTCTGGAAGGGGAGTAGGGAAGACGTGGGGAATATATTTTGAGGACCAGTAAAAGTCCCTTGCATTGCAAGGATATCCAACCAGTCCATCCTAAAGGAGATCAGTCCTGGGTGTTCACTGGAAGAACTGATTTTGAAGCTGAAACTCCAATACTTTGGCCACCTGGTGCGAAGAGCTGACTCATTTGAAAAGACCCTGATTCTGGAAAGATTGGGGGCAGGAGGAGAAGGGGACGACAGAGGATGAGATGGTTGGATGGCATCACCGACACAATGGACGTGAGTTTGGGTAAACTCCAGGAGTTGGTGATGGACAGGGAGGCCTGGCGAGCTGCAGTCCATGGGGTCACAGAGTCGGACACGACTGAGTGACTGAACTGAACTGAACTGAAAATGCAATAAGTGCTGGAGATACCACTATAGATGCAGGTACAATTCTGTGGTTCTGGCATCTTCTTGAAAAAGCAGGTGTGCTTATTTTGGGCATATCCCCAAAGAACAGAAGTCATCGCCTGGGGTCAAGGTGAGGCACGGCTACCCACACCCATTCGGGTCTTCCTGGCTTTCGAGAGTCAACAAAGGGGTTGTTTCCTGTCCCATCCTGTTTGAGCGGAGCTGGACCAGAAAGGTTCAAACGTCTTGTGCCTGCCTTTAGTCAGTCTCCCTTTCCTGACAACAGACAGCCCATGACTTCCTCAATCTAGGCACCATGGACCCCTCCCTCAGCTCAGCCTTTGCAACTGAGAAATACATACCAAATTCTAAACCAGAATCTCCCACGTCTCCCAAACATCAGGCACTCACACTCAACCTCCAACATCATGCCATTGTGTAATGCCAGACATACTGGTATGTCCTTAATATATTCTTAAAATAGAATTTAAATGGATTCACCTCTTTCTTATCCTGACCCTAAACCATAATATCCATAAATGTAGCTTTTGTGTGCTAGTTCTAATCTTTTGCTAATTCATATTCACATAAGACCTAACTATTACAATGTAAAACATTCTTCTGCCTGATGTGGTTTACACAGAACACAGGTCAACCTCAACCCTATTCAAAGTTTCCTAAAGCCAGTGAGGGAGGGAGGAGCAGCACCCACGGGAGTGGCTGATTTCTGTCTCACCTGCAAGACAGCTGAGAGCTCTCCTGGCCTGTCGGGGCAGGAGGGGAGTGGGGAGATGAAAGGCCTGCCCTTCACACTCCCCTAGGCCAGAGAGAGCACCCTCACACCAGCCTGCTCTGCCCTGGCACCCTCCTGCCTGCTGGGCTGGGGTGAGTAGCCCCTGCCCTCCTCACTGCACTGCTGATGAAGGAAGGGGATGCCCACCCAGCGGTGGGCTTACTGTGACAGGGAAGGGTGCCCCCAAGGTGAGCCAAGCTACTGCCTCTGTGGGCCCTCTGTGCCCAGGTAGTGAGCCCCCAAACCCACAGGGAGCACATTCCCAAGAATGTGGAAAGGAACAATTTTCTAAGCTTTCCCGGGAGCTCAGAATTTAAATGTGTGTCTCCAAGTTCCTGGTTGAGGGTGGGAGTGAGGAGGGACAACACCAAACTCTGACTTTGAAGTGATCGCCATTTTCCAACTATAACATGCTCATGTTTTTAAAATTCCATTGAGGCGTCCAAGTGTTCCTTGCAGCACTATTTACAATGGCCAAGACATGGAAGCAAACTAAAGGTCCAGCGACAAAGCAATGGATGAAGAAAATCTGATACAGATGTAAAATGGAATATTACTCAGCCATAAAAAAGAATTTGCAATAACATGGGTGGACATAGAGACTGTCATACTCAGTGAAGTAAGCCAAACAGAGAAAGAAAATACCATGAGATATCTCTTACACATGGAATCTTTTTTCTAAAAAAAGTTACAAATGAATTTATTTACAAAACAGAATCCCACAGACATAGAAAACAAACCAGTGGTTACCAAAGGGGAATGGGGGGGAAGGGATAAATTAGGAGTTTGAGATTAACAGATATACACTGCTGCTGCTGCTGCTGCTGCTAAGTCGCTTCAGTTGTGTCCGACTCTGTGTGACCCCATAGACAGCAGCCCACCAGGCTCCCCCGTCCCTGGGATTCTCCAGGCAAGAATACTGGAATGGGTTGCCATTTCCTTCTCCAATGCATGCACACATGCTCAGTCGCTTCAGTCGTGTCCAACTCTGTACGACCCTATGGACAGCAGCCCACGAGGCTCCTCTGTCCACGGGATTCTCTAGGCAAGAATGCTGGAGTGGGTTGCCATTTCCTTCTCCACACTACTAGATATAAAATAGAGTGGCTGATTCATGTTGATGTATGGCAAAACACCATCATGATAGTGTAAAGTTATTATCTTCCAACTATAATTAATTAATTAGAATAAATAAAATAATCAACAAGGACCTACTGTATAACACAGGGAAATATATCAACATTTTGTAATATCTATAAAGGAAAATAAATATATATACATATATACGCGTGTGTGTGCATAACTGAATCACCGTGTTTTACATCTGAAACTAGCACAACATTGTAAATCAACTATACTTTAATTTAAAAATTAATTATATTACAAAATAAATTTTATTGCAGACCCTCTGAGTGCCAATCGCTGTACCAGGCCCTGTAGAAACTTAACCTTTTCTAGTCTTCACCACAGTCTGAAAACTGGGTATTGTTCTTGTTCACAGACACAGAAACAAAAGCAACTACCCAAGAGATCCCAAAGAGAGGAATATGTCCAGCCAGGAGAAGAACCCAGCTCTTCTAAGGATCCTGTAGTCTTCTCAGGAAGGCCACAGCCTCCACTGAGAATAGGCCTGTGCACATGTTTCCCTAGTCAACAGAGAACCTCCCCTCTGCCAGGAGCCGGGGAGAGGAGCTGGGGAGGGGACTGGCTGAGCTCCACTGAACAGCGGGTGCTGCAGGATTACAGCTGGCTGTGTGCAGGGTTGTGAGAACACATCTCTGTTTTGTAGTGTTTGCCATCATTTTCTAGGGTATAAACGCCACCACCATGGCTGATTTCAAACTACCAGTGTTATGTCACTGACTGCAGAGCTGGGAAGAAGTGAACACAATTAGCTCTCTCAAGTTTGCACAAACTGGCTCCTGCACGCCACTGGCCAAGGGTGAGGAAGGTGGAAGCCCTTCTGTGGAGCACGACTTGTCCCAGACTGTGGGAGCCACTAACACCCCTTTAGGAGCAAGCTGACGGTATCTGGAGAGGAAAAGAGGGCTGGGCAGAGAGGGAAGCGGAAGAGTACAGATCAGAAAACACGAGTTGAGTCCAGACTTGCCCATCAGGGCCCAGCACGCAGTCCCTGCCACTCAGACCCAATCAGGTTCAGCCAGTTGGGTGTCCTGCTTCTAGCAACCGCTCCTGATTTGGCAAATATTTATGAGGCATGTTACTAAGGACAGCCTCCCAACACCCAAGGGTGAAAGGCCCATGAGGCAACTTCTAGGGGAAAGGTCCCAGGATTCCTACAACCCTGGGAAAACAAGGTCCAGGGCCCAGTAGGAACTCCTAGACTGGGAGATGAAGGTGGGGATTTACCTGGACCAGCTCCCTGCCCCTCCTCAGCCCCTCTCACCAGCATCCCTCTAATGGCCATCTGAAGCAATAAGCCCTAGGGACGGGGTTGAATCTTCTGCCTCCATCCCCGAGGAACTTCAGCCTGTTTCTGTTCAGTCACTAAGTTGTGTCCAACTCTTTGCAATCCCATGGACTGAAGCCTTCACTATCTCCCCGAATTTGCTCTAACTCATTGTCCATTGAGTCGGTGATACCATCCAACCATCTCATCCTTTGTTGCCCCCTTCTCTTACTGCTCTTAATCTTTCGAAGCATCAGGGCCTCTTCCAACAGGTCAGCTCTTCACATCAGGTGGCCAAAGTATTGGAGCTTCAGCTTCAGCCTCAGTCCTTCCAATCAATATTCAGGGTTGATTTCCTTTAGGACTGACTGGTTTGGTCTCCTTGCTTTCAGACGTCAGCCTGAGAGAATAGTATTTTCAAAACTGCAAGTTACAGGACTTCCCTGGTGGTCCAGAGATTAAGAATCCACCTTCCAATGCAGGGGATGCAGATTCGATCCCTGGTCAGGATGATATGGTTGGATGGCATCACCCACTCAATGGACATGAGTTTGAGCAAGATCTGGGAGTTGGTGATGGACAGGGAAGCCTGGTGTGCTGCAGGGCATGGGGTCTCAGAGTCAGACATGACTGAGCAACTGAACTGAACAGGGAACTAAGATCCCACATGCAACTAAGCCTGTGCACCACAACTACTGAGCCCATGCTCTCTCGAGCCCATGTCCCATGACAAGAGAAGCCCACCAACTGCAACTAGAGAAACCTACACACTCCAATGAAGACCTAGGGCAACCAAAAAAAAAAAAAACAACAACTGCAAGTTACAGTTCGCTAGTAGGTTGTGAAATTAATTTAATGGATGTCAACCAGCATATCAGAGTGTATCACCATAAAATTGTGTTCAGTGTGCATTGCTGCTGCTAAGTCACTTCAGTCATGTCCGACTCTGTGCGACCCCAGAGACGGCAGCCCACCAGGCTCCGCCACCCCTGGGATTCTCCAGGCAAGAACACTGGAGTGGGTTGCCATTTCCTTCTCCAATGCATGAAAGTGAAGAGTGAAAGTGAAGTCACTCAGTCGTGTCCGACTCTTCGAGACCCCATGGACTACAGCCTACCAGGCAACTCTGTCCATGGGATTTTCCAGGCAAGCGTGCTGGAGTGGGTTGCCATTGCCTTCTCCGCAGTGTGCATTATGTCTGTATAAATATATACAGAACTGTGATATAAAATGCATTTCTTACCAGGGATCATGGTCCCAAAAAGCTGAATAACCCTCTGATAGAGGAAGTGGTCCCACCCGCAGACAAACACAACCCAAGAAATAAGACCAGAACCCGGAGTGGCATTAGTTGTCAGGACTGGGGGATGGGAAAAGAGAGGTTTAGTCTGGGAAGCTTTTATAGATGGATGACAGTAATGAAAGCAGGATTGGGAGCAGGGACTCAGAGAGTGAAGACCCCTCTCTCAATCTATCCTGAAAGTTTGGAAATTCTCCTAAGACCGAATCTAATCCCTCAGCTCATTGATGCCTGCTCTGCGCTGCAGCCCACCCACTCTCCAAAAGGAAGAATCATAGCCCCCTGCTCCACATAACCTCTGAGTCACAACAGTGACAAGGACAGGAACCTCTGGTTGGGTCCAGGGGAGGGAAGGTTAGCAGAACTGGGGAGTGCAGACAGCAGCGTGCTGAGCGCCAACAAAGCAAGGCAAGGCAGGCCAGCTGTGTGTGCCGCAGCCACACAGACCAGGTCTCGAGGATTGTGGAGTCTTGTTAAGACCAGAATACTCACAACTGGAGAATGACCCGACAGCAAAACCCCCCACACGTGCATAACACCTGCCTGTCATTATAGGACGTCAGAGCAGAGAGATCTGAGAGGTCATCTTATCCTACACCCTTCTTTCATAGCACAAGAAACTGAGGTCCAGAGAGGGCAAGCAACCTGCCCAGGGCACACAGCAAGGACAGGACTCATTTCATCCTGCACTACGGAGAGTCATACGACTAGGACAGAGACCACAGAAGAGGACCCCGAGCCCCACCATCCCAACAAGCTCACACACACTATCATCAGCCCATAAGACTTCTTGGGCACTTCTCAGCACCAAGCACTGTGCTTGGTATGTGGAGATACACCAACTAATCTCCTCCAGGTAAAAAGGAAGTGCCCCTCCTGCCCTCCAGGAAAGGAGACAGGCTCTAAGACCTCTCTGACCTGCTCCAGAGTCTTATTACTGTCAGGAAGGTCTCGGGTCTAACCTCATTCCTTCCTGCTGCAACTTCAGCCTGTCCCTCTTGGCCCCAGAAGCACCTGCTTGCTAGCCTGGCCTGGAAGGGAGGGAGAAGGCTGATGCTGCACAGAGCCCTCTCCTGGTTCCTGAGTCAGCCTGTCCATTGTTCCAGTGACTTTACCTAAACCTTATTATGCTAAGGCAGGACAGAAAAGCCTGGGTAGCTCTGCCAGCAGAAGCTGGTGGGTGGAGAAGGGGCAGAAAGAGGAGAGGAAGGGCAGGAAGATGGTGGGTGGGCAGGTGGAAGGGGAAGAAAAGGCAGATCCCACCCACTGCCTGGCTTCTTAAACTCTAGGCTCCTGTTTTAAAGATGTGAAGGAAGAAGAGTTCAGAGCTGGTAGCACTTCCTTTTCTTTATACAAACATTACAAATTTATTGTTGAAAAATTCAAAGCAGCACGTCACAAAATTAGGAAAAATAAAACTCTTATGCTACCTCCTAGAAGTAGTCACTATTAATATTTTGGTGCATAATCTTCTAGACTTTTCCATATGTAGATATCTCTCATTATGCATTCAGTCTATGTTTATTGGACACTTTCTATGTGCCAGATATTTTTCTAGTGCTAAAGATAAAGTAGTAAATGAAACAGATAAAAACCCATGCCCTGGGAGCTTCCCTGGCGGTCCAGTGGTTGAGACTCCACACTCCCAATGCCACGGGGCCAGGTTCTTTCCCTGGTCGGGGAACTAGATCCCACATGCTACAACTAAGAGTTCACATGCCTCAACTAAAAACCCAATGCAGCCAAAGAAATTAAAAATAAATATTTTTTTAAATATCCAAGCCCTTATGGAGTTTGCATCTCATGATGATTATATGTGTATGTGTGTGTATTCATATGTGTATTTATATGTCTAGTATAGGGTTGTATTCTATCTACTGTAAGCACCATTTATTCATGCAAATATGTATTTCCCAGAAGTGGGATCATATTACACACACAGATTTCTAGCCAGTTCCCACCCCTGCCCCATCTGTGTCAGTAAATATACACTTAGATGATCATGAATGGCTCAGAAATATTCCCTTGCAAGAAGTCTCAGGATTTTTCACCAGGTCCACTATCTGATTTCTTTCGCACAGGAAACCTGAACCTTGCTCTGGAAACCCAGTCTACACACGCACATGCATACACACACACACGCGTACACACACACACGTGCACACACACACACACATACAGGAGCCTGCGCCTGCACACTGCAGACGTGGAAGACAGCTCTCTCCTCAACTGACTGTGAGGTCTAAACTCATCCTGATCCCAGACCTGTTTCCATGATTCTCCAGGGCACAGACTCATTCCCAGCTTTCCTTTTCAGGCAGGAGCTGGAGCCCGGCTTTTCCCAGTCTTGACTCCCCCTGCAGGCTACCTAGACACCTGGAGCCAGGCCTGGGAGTTAGGCAGGAACCAGTCCTGCAGCAGTGGAAAGAACAGAAGGGGAGGCTGATTCTGACTTCCCTGAATCCCTTCTCTGCCACTGCCTCCCTAGTGCCTGGTGGCGATGGAAGGCCAGAGGCCCCAAGTTCAGTTCAGTTCAGTCGTGTCCGATTCTTTGCAACCCCATGGAGTGCAGCATGCCAAGCTTCCCTGTCCATCATCAATTTCTGGAGCTTACTCAACCTCCTGTCCATCACGTCGGTGATGCCATCAAACCATCTCATCCTCTGTTGTCCCTTTCTCTTCCTGCTTCAATCTTGCCCAGCATCAGGGTCTTTTCCAATGAGTCGGTTCTTCACATTAGGTGACCACAGTATTGGAGTCTCAGCTTCACCATCAGTCCTTCCAAAGAATATTCAGGACTGATTTCCTTAAAGATTACCTGGTTTGATCTCCTTGCTGTCCAAGGGACTCTCAAGAGTCTTCTCCAACACCACAGTTCAAAAGCATCAATTCTTTGGTGCTCAGCTTTCTTTACAGTCCAACTCACATCCATACATGACTACTGGAAAAACTATAACTTTGACTAGATGGACCTTTGTTGGTAAAGTAACGTCTCTGCTTTTTAATATGCTGTCTAGGTTGGTCATAACTTTTCTTCCAAGGAGCAAGCATCTTTTAATTTCATGGCTGCAGTCACCATCTGCAGTGATTTTGGAGCCCAAGAAAATAAAGTCTCTCACTGTTTCCATTGTTTCCCCATCTATTTGCCATGAAGTGATGGGACCAGGTGCCAGGATCTTAGTTTTCTGAATGTTGAGTTTTAAGCCAACTTTTTCACTCTCCTCTTTCACTTTCATCAAGAGGCTATTTAGTTCTTCACTTTCTGCCATAACTGTTGTGTCATCTGCGTATCTGAGGTTATTGATATTTCTCCCAGCAATCTTGATTCCAGCTTGTGCTTCTTCCAGCCCAGGATTTCACATGATGTACTCTGCACATAAGTTAAATAAGTAGGGTGACAATATACAGCCTTGACGTACTCCTTTTCC
>NW_011494955.1:6502350-6511010 GCF_000754665.1 Bison bison bison
AACTGTTGCTTCTTGACCTGCATACAGATTTCTCAGGAGGCAGGTCAGGTGGTCTGGTATTCCCATCTCTTTCAGAATTTTCCACAGTTTATTGTGATCCACACAGTCAAAGGCTTTGATGTAGTCAACAAAGCAAAAGTAGATGTTATTCTGGAACTCTCTTCCTTTTTCGATGATCCAGCAGATGTTGGCAATTTGATCTCTGGTTCCTCTGCCTTTTCTAAATCCAGCTTGAACATCTGGAAGTTCACGGTTCACGTACTGTTGAAGCCTGGCTTGGAGAATTTTGAGCATTACTTTGCTAGCATGTGAGATGAGTGTAATTGTGCGGTAGTTTGAGCATTCTTTGGCATTGCCTTTCTTTGGGATTGGAATGAAAACTGACCTTTTTCGGTCCTGTGGCCACTGCTGAGTTTTCCAGATTTGCTGGCATATTGACTGCAGCACTTTCACAGCATCATCTTTCAGGATTTGGAATAGTTCAGCTTGAATTCCATCACCTCCACTAGCTTTGTTTGTAGTGATGCTTCCTAAGTCCTACTTGACTTCACATTCCAGGATGTCTGGCTCTAGGTGAGTGATCACACCATCATGATTATCTGGGTCATGAAGATCTTTTTTGTACATTTCTTCTGTGTATTCTTGCCACCTCTTCTTAATATCTTCTGCTTCTGTTAGGTCCATACCATTTCTGTCCTTTAATGTCCTCATCTTTGCAGAAAATGTTCCCTTGGTATCTCTAATTTTCTTGAAGAGATCTCTAGTCTTTCCCATTCTATTGTTCTCTATTTCTTTGCAGTGATCAAGACCATCCCAAAGAAAAAGAAATGCAAAAAGGCAAAATGGTTGTCTGACGAGGCCTTACAAATAGTTGAGAAAAGGAGAAGCTAAAGGCAAAGGAAAAAGGAAAGATGTACCCATTTGAATGCAGAGTTCCAAAGAATAGCAAGGAGATAAGAAAGCCTTCCTCAACGATCAATGCAAAGAAATAGAGGCCCCAAACAGGCCCCCTAATGGGGACCTAAGCCCTGGTGATTTCTGGGCATTTTTCTGAACTTTTAAGAAGTCCCAACTGGCCCAGACTGCTTGGGTTCAGATGCTATCTCCACTACTGACTAGCTGTGTGACCTCAGGCAAGCGACTTAACCTCTCTGTGCCTCTGCATCCCCGACTCTAATATGAGGATAATCATTCCTATTTCAACCAATCCAATCCTAGGATTGCTGCATTATGTCAAACAACTGATATACGAGGAATGCTCACAACAGTACTTAGCACAGGGTGGTACCCATCAACTATTAGGGTTTTTTTTTTTTATTATCATTTTCTGAGCCTCCACTCACCAACCAGGCCTAGCCTACTAAATAAAGACTGACTTTCCCGGGATTCCTCCTGCTCTCACTGCTGTCCAAGGACAACTGCCCTTCTGACCTCCCACAGTAAAAGAAAGTAAGGACAAGCATGTGAATACAGGTGGGGAGTGTATCACCAGGAGCTGATACAATGTGAGGGAGTGAGCATGAATGTAAAAAGGGATGGGATATGATCATGCAAGGCCACATGTGTGTGCATACAAGTAAAAGTGTAGGGAGCTGTGCAAGCAGAGTTTGGGTGTGAATGTGTAAGCTAGCAGTGTGTATAAGGTAAGAGTGTGAATACACAGCTTCTGTGAATATGCATGGTAGAAGACACTTGTGTACATCAACGTATAATGGTGTGCAAAGAGGGGAGAGAGGAGTGTGACTGTGTGGTGAGGTTGTATGTGATGATGTGTGTGTATGAGGGTTGTGTGTGAATGTCCTCAGTCCCCAGCTCCACCCAAGGCACACATTTCTGGGAGATGGTGCTTCATCAGAAAAAAAAAGTTCCCCAGCACCCCGATTTGATGTGGAACAAACTTGTTTTTCTGTCTTCAAAGCTCTCGGGTTTCCTAGAGAAAAGCTGCTAGCTCATCAGAGCCCAGCCTTAAACCCGCCCCACTGATCGAAACTCGGGAAGGAAACCAGCACTAGCCGTCCCCACCCTGCACCCCCACCTCCCACTGGCTGCTCAGGCCGCACCCTCTCCCTGCTCTCCCCAGCCCCTCTGAGGGTGCCCAGGGCAGCTCCCAGGCACTGATGAGATCGCTTAAACCCCTCTGCTGGCTTTGAGAGCACTCTGCCTACCTGCCCAGGCAGGCCCAACCAGGGGCAGCTGGCAACTTCATGAAGAGGGGAACTGGGGCTGGAGGAGAGCAAGTGATCATCTTCAAGCCCACAACCAAACCCCTTCCCAGGAGGCAGGCACTCCACCCCACCCTGCCTCTCCTAAGAAGACAAAATCCCAATAAAGAACTGGATGAGAAGGGTGTCTCAGAGAGAAAGGCTACTTGGGGGCAGGGATTCGACATCAAGAAGGGTCCTTCCTTACATTTAGGGGTTCCAGAGAAGACCTCTCTTCCAGGAAGTTGTCTCAATTTTTAATACTATTATATGTATCAAGAATAATCAGAGGATTCCTAATGGTGTAGTGGTTAGGATTCTGGGTTTTCACTGCCATGGCCCAGGGTTCAATCTCTGGTTGGGGAACTGGGACCTACAAGCCACACAGCATGGTCAAAAGAAGAAGAATTATCATTTAATGCACAACTACTACATGCCAGGTGCTTTCCATACTGTGCTTCTAATTATCCCTACTGTATAGACGGGGGAACTGAGAGTCAGTCAAGTTAAATCACTTGTCTTAGCTCATACAACCAGTGGTGGTGGAGTCAATATTTGAACCAGGTCTGTCTATAAAACCCGAACCCTTTCTCAGGTCTGTGCCTGTATCTACCTGTTCTCAACCTGAATCAGCACCTCTGTTCTTCCCCCTCTACCTGAGGAGATGGGGAATCTAAAGAAAGATAGAAACCTGCTCAGACCAGATGGAACAACTCCAGGAATAGTGGGCTGGGGCAGTTGGCAGCATCTTGCAGAAGAGGGGAGTATGGAGGGCCTCCGGAAGCAAGAGGGAGAGACTGTTGAGTAAGGGGATAAGAAGGGGGACCCAGACCTCTGTGACAGCCAGCTGGGGAGGGCAGCACATGGTGGCATGCAGTGTCGCAGAGCAGAGAATGGAAATAGTAGAAATTGAGGCTTGGTTTCTCAGCCCCCCAAAGTACCTGTCCCCCTGTGCCATCACTACCCCAAGGAGACCTGGGCCATCTGCCTCATGGCTTCTGCAGGGCCAGGGGTCTCAGACTCCAAACAGCCCAGGTGCTGGGCATCTGAGCACCTCCAAACTCTGGAATGTGCCAGACCTTCATTCCTCGAACCACCTCATTCCCAGCAACTGGGAGAAGCACTCAAGGCCCCAGGCCTGCAGGAAAGAGAAACCCAGGAGGTCCCCAGGATGAGCAGCCAAGGTTCCCAAATGGTCAGCGACAGAGAAGGGGCGCCTGGCGGAAGATCCAGGAGAGAGAAGATGGGCAGGGGGCCACGGAGGAGTGGGAGGTGGGAGAGATAGCAGGGCAGGGTAAATGAAGATGTCAGGGAGGAATTGGGTGTAGAGAGGGGAGATTCTATCCTGAGACCAGGATGCTGTCAGGCACTTGGAGGAAGAGGAGGGGCACACCTCCCCTGGCCCCAGCCCCAGGACCAGCCAAGTGCCAAGGAGAACTGTGCCTACCTCCTGGGGAAGAAGGCTTCAGTTCTGCTTTCTCTGGGACTCTACTCTGGGTAAGTGATCAGTGTCACCCACAGGCCCCCAGCTCGATGAAGGCCTTTCGTAAGAAAGGGGTACAGAAACTGCACCGAAACCCCCTCTAAAAGTCCCTTGGGAAGCCTGGCCCATCACCAGAGGAATGGGCCAGTGCTACAGAGAGGGGGATGGAGTCAGACCTCTGACACCATTAAGGAAAGGACAAAGGACGTGAGCAGTGTGGGTCACTAATGCTCAAGGTCCCCTTGACCCAGGTCCTGCAGGGAAAGGCTGCCCCACAGAGGCAGGGAATGCTCCAGATGACTTCTTCAAAGTCCTGACCTAATCTTCAGGGAGTCCTTTTGTGCCAAATCACAGACCACGATCTCCATTCTCAGGGACCTCGAAGAAGGACCCTGTTTTCCAGAGGCTGGGAGTGGGTGATGGGTCCTGTTATATTCTGTTCAAGCTCATTTGATACCTGGTGATTTGTGAGGGAAAAGAGGAAAAACTGGGAAACATTACTCTAAACCCATGGGAACCATATATAAATGAGGATGATGGTCCCTGCCAGTGGCTTATCCTGACAGCTAAGTGAAGTAGCCAGAGCATTTAGCACAGCACTGGCACAGTTACTTGGGGGGAGTAAGGATGGGATCCTAACGCTCATAGACATAGGAAGAAAACCGGAGACAAGGTCTCCCCGCCGAGTCAAAACGTGTCGGGCTCTGGCCAGGGCGGATTACCTGGGCTCATTTGCATGTCATTTGCATGAGCCCTGTCGGGCCAATGACACTTGTCACTCCTGTCGCTTCAGAGCCATTGGACCCCACGTTGTCTCTGTCCCTCCCTAATGGCTTTTCCCAGACTCCTGAGGGCTGGAGGACCCCGAAGGGAGAAGAGAGCCCGAGTCTGGGACCTGGGGTCTGACCTAGGACCCGGCTTCGGGAGAGAGCCCGCACCGCCCCCGGCGCCCAGGAGCCTGGCTTAGGGCGACCCCTGCAGGACGTTCCCAGAACACAGGAGAGGGAGCGGGCCTGCGCCGGCTCCGCCCAGCTCCACGCGGGGCGCGGCGGCCCAGCCCCTTGGCCTCCCATGTGCCGCGCTGCTCCCCGGCACCTGGAGTCCGGGGTCAGACCCCTGCACCATAACCCCGATCCTGACAGAACCCAGAAACTCGCATGCCTCCTCCCAACTAGCCGAGACCAAGGGGTCCATGGGGGTTGTAGCAAGCACCAACGCAGGAACCTTTGGGAGTTCTGGGCAACACTCCAACACCTCTCCTAAGATGCCGCTGTTTCTGCGCCAATGCCCACCTCGGGCATCACGCTCCCATCCTGCAGCCCAGAATGGAAGGGATCGTGGTTTTATCTTTGGAAGAATTTAGAGAGCAGAGAGGACTGTGAAGTGGGGAGAAGCCCTCCCTGCCTGTGCTGAAGGTGATCCCACCAAGAGCCCCCTTGCCCCCCACCCACCAGGGCTGCAGCTAGCTGGACTGAGACTAGGCCTCAGTGTTTCCCCACAGTGGGGCCCTCACGGGCCCCTCCCCATCCAGTTCATCTGGGGAGGGAACAGGGAAAATGCTGAGACTGCAACATTTGACTAGGGGGAAAAAATGTCAAAAATGCTCTGAGCCTGCAGTTTGCTTGTTGACAGCCACATAGGCTCACAATCCTGCTTTCCCTGTGGGGCTCCCTTGCCAGCCGCCCTGGCCTTGGCTGGGCGTGTGAATGGGGGCAGAAGAAAGGGCAGGGTGCAGGGTGTGTGTGTGAACAAGTGAAGTCATTCTCTCTGGGTGGCTCCTTTTAATTAGCACCTGAAAAACTCCCAGCCAGCAAAATTGGATCTTGGCAACTGGGATCCCCACCCTTCTGGCTCATCCCAGCCCTGGAGGGCAAAAGGGGGCAGGAAATCTGAAAGCAGGAAAGAAAAGGGTCTGTTGCAGGCCAGGACATTTGAGAAGTCTTCCTAGTCCTCTGGGCACCCATTGGCAGGACATGGCCACACTCGAAGGCCAGATGGTCGCTATGAAGCTTGGGCTGGGCTGTGGGCAAGTGGAGGTTGGCAAGACATTACTGAAATCATCCCCTCCCCACCCAGCACCCCCCACCACCAAGGGAGACCAGTCTCTGAAGGTGACCAGTGTCCCCACCCTGGAGGTTACATTACAGGTCATTACAACTACATCCGGTCCTTGCAAGACTTTCTGGCCTCCCTTTGGTCATTTGCAACATTAAAGCAGAGTCAGCTGGTATCTAATGGCAACCCCCACAATCCAGTCCCCACAGTGGGAAGCAGAGGTTTACTCCATGCAGGGACAGAGCAAGCCTGTCCAACCTTCCTCAAGACCCCCACTCCCACGGTCCAGAGGCCACCCCTGCTGGACCTGCCCATGTTCCTCTTCTCCCTCAAAACCCTCCTCCAGGCAACTGCCTGATAACCTCCCCAAGACTGTGAGACCTTCTGGTCTGGTGTATTCAGGTCCCATGTATAGGATGAGCCTCTCTGTTCCCTGGATCTGACACCCTCCTCCCCATCAGGCTGGAGTCCCTGAGGACACAGCCTGAGTCCCCTTCCCAGCTCCTGGGATCAGATGCTGCAGGAGGGGCACAGCCCTGTAAAACAAGGGGGACTGGGGAGGCGGGGTACCACCAGCATTGAGACTCGGGCCTTTCTGCACGAGGAGACAGGAGCCCTGGGTCAGTCCCACTGCTGCGTCTACACACTCACAGTGTGACCTCAGACCCGGGGCCCTCCGTCTTGGGTCTTGTGTCAGTAACCTTGGGGTGCCCTTTCAGCTCTGACAGCTTATGCTACCAGGAGTATTCAGTATCCTTGTGTGTTAATGGAGGGAGGGGACTGGAGGGCAATGAGAACCTGCTTAAAGTAGAAGACCAGTTTGCTGTGGCCATGGTTTCTCAGAAAAGAGCTGGAGGCAGCATTCCCTCTAGCTTTCCCGGAGACCCGAAGAACCACTCACAAATGTCCCCAGCTCTGGGGACAGCTGAGGGTCCAGCAAGAGCTGGGGATGCGGAGCACAAGACGAAGTAGAAGGTGGTCCAATTTCTAGACGAGTAAGTTCTAGATGCTTCAACATGGAGCCTGTAGCAATACTATGTTGTACAGGTAAAATGTAAGAGGGTAGATCTCATGTTAAGCATTCTTATCGCAACAAAAATAAAATAAATAGTAGAGAGAAGCTTCCTGAGAGCTGTCCAGAGTCCAGGGGAATCTAAGCCCAGAGGGGTATTCCCAGCTCCAGATGGTCCCCTTCTGGCTGCTTCCAGGGCCCAGCAGTCAAATGCTCACAACCACTACCCTCCAGGATCCACCAGCCCAGAGAAGTGGTGGGGACAGGGCCACCCTGCCGGCCCCCAGCCCCTCCCCAGCGAGCCAGGCCACCATGCCCACCCACCGACCCCACGGACCACAAATCCTCGGGGTCCCCCACCCTGGGGCTCAGAGTGTTGCCAGAAGGTGGAGCCTGATTTCAGGTGACAGTGGAGAGAGGATGGGGTGACTGTTCTCAGGGCACAGAGACGGGCGTGTTGGAAGAATGAAAGCGTCCTCTCCCTGGGGCTGAGTGGGAGCCTGAGCAGGGCGGGCACCGCCCGACGCTGAGGCCTCCGCCCCCCGCCCAGCTGGGCTGGCTGTTCCCATCACACCCTGGGCAGTAAAACTTGCTTTTATGGTTGTTGCGGAGGCTGCTGTTTTTCTGGGGGCAGCAGTGGGGGCGAGGGGGTGGCTGTTTGTGTTTCTATATGCAAACACACCTGGTGCTTGCATATGTATTGATGTCTGAAGTCTGGCATGTGTGTTTGTGTGTGTGTGTGTGTGTGTGTGTGTATTGGTGTGGGTCTATGAGTGTGCTTGTGAGGATATATTCTTGTGGGTCTGGGAGATCATTATAGCTACGTTTATTGAGTTATTACAATGTATCAGGCACTCTCTGCTGCTAAGTAGCGTCAGTCGTGTCCGACTCTGTGCGACCCCATAGACGGTAGTCCACCAGGCTCCCCTGTCCCTGGGATTCTCCTGGCAAGAATACTGGAGTGGGCTGCCATTTCCTTCTCCAACAGGCACTCTCTAGGTGTTGGTTTTTTTTTTTTTTTTTCCTTGAATCCTCCCTGTAAGGAAGGGATTCTAGCTATCTCCATTTTACAGATAAACGGTTGGAGAAATCTGATGACAGACTCAAAGTCAGGAAAGTAGTAAGGAACAGAGCTGTGATGCTTGCCTATTGTACTGAAAACGTCTCTGTGTTACATGTACGTGAGGATCTGGACAGGTCTGTCTGTGTGTCCACATAACCTCTGGCTGCCCAGGGGAGTCTGTGCATACCTGCATACCTGTGTGTCTGGATCAAGCCTGGGCCCTGGCCAGGAGGGGCTCAGTAGCTGGGATCAGAGTCTTAAGAAGGACAACCTAAGAACAGTGACTGTCATGTCTGAAGCAGAAAACAGAGCTTGTGATGTGGCTGACTCTGGCCAGAGAACTTTTGCCATCAAGACTGTGCCAATGTGGGCCAGCACAGTCCCAGACCCTGAACACAAAGCCAATTTAGTCCCTTCGAGGAGGGGACAATCTAGGGAAAGCTCACAGGGCAGCCAGAAGGAGGCCATTTCACCACCCCATCCCCACCCCATGGGGTCTCAAAAAGAACACGACTGAGCGACTGAAAAACAACTCCCACCCCATCTCTGTCACTGACAAGGTCACTCCTGCCCCGAACCAGCAGGTGGAAATGGCAAAGAGGGGGACCCCAGGGGAGGAACTGAGACTTCCTGGCTCGGAGCTCTGTTCCCTGGGAGCCCCGTGCTCCGTCTTCTGCACCTCGTTCCCCAGGCAGCGACCACGGGCTCCTTCTGGTCGGGTGCCAGGTCGTGGGGGGTGTCCATCGGGCCATCTGAGAGGGGGTCCCTGGGAACCTAGAGGCCGGCGGCCCACGGCGGGGGCGGGGCCAGAGCGCTAGGCCGGGTGGCAGCCGCCGATTGGCTGGG
>NW_011494955.1:6511203-6521758 GCF_000754665.1 Bison bison bison
GGGAGCGGGGCCTGCCTGCAGCCCTCTGTGCGTCCTCCCCAGGGGTGAGGGGGTGGGGAATGCGTGTCCACCCTTCTGGAAGAATCGGGGGCCCTCTGGAGGGGAGGAGTATCTGGTGTGTGTTCTTCAAGGGTCGTTGTTGAGGTGCTGGGGATTTCTGTCCCTCTGAAATGGGAGGCTGTGTCCTCTCTTTTTAAGGGTGTCTTCCTCACCTGGATCTTTGTGGGTTCAGCTAATGGACAGTGGTCTTTTGGAGCCTGCAAGTTGACTTTTTGTGGGTATCACTCCATGACCACCATTTCAAGATCATCTCTATAGCCCCCTCCACACACACTCTGGGTGCCCCCCTCTATGCCAGTCTCGGAGAGGGGTGCAAGGCCCAAGGCTCTCTGAGACAGGCGGGGCCCTGGGGGCCCTGGCAGGGGCTGCATGTTTGGAGAGTTCTCCAGCCATGGCTTTGCTCACCTCCACGCTGCAGGGCCCCTGACGGTCAGATCTCAGATGCTACCTTGAGACCAGACCCCAGACACCTTCTCCAACCCCTGTGGCTCTTTCCTGCGAGATCTCAGGGTGATCTTCAAGTGTTCTCAAAGTGATCCCTCACACTGAAGAGGATCCACCTTTGTCCAGAGACTCCTGTGTCTGTGTACCTACTGCCGGGAGCATCCTGTTCACCCGTTGCTTGTCAGAGCAACTCCAAAAATAAACAGGAGAAACTGAGGCATAGAGCATGATTTGTCCAAGGTCCTACAGGTGTGGTGTGAGTCTGAATTTGAACCCAGCTCTGCCTGGCTCTAACCATGTGCTCTTCCCACCGGCCCTGGCCGTGGCCACCCCCTGAGCTCCTAGCTGGTATGGCGTCTGTTTGCCCCCATGACACTAAAGCAGACTTGGGAGGCAAACAGTTGACTCTGCAGGAGGCCCGGTTCTCAACTTCACCACCCAGGGTTCCCGTCTCCAGGGAGGATCCCCAAGGGCTGAGAAGGGGTGGGGTGAGGAGCAGAAAGAAGCTGAGTGTCAGCACACGTGGGCTTTTCAGGAGGCAACAGGAGGTATGTGCCCAGTCCCAGGGCTGAGAAGAGACCATACGTGCACGGTGACTGTGGGACCCACACACACCAAGGCACATAGCCAGAGGCTTGAAAGGTCGTCACACACACAAACACAGACACACGTAGGAGTGTAGACGTCTTACACATGCATGTTCCACATGGTGCACACATGGTCTTTAGGATTGTTATAAACACGAGCACATTGTAATGGGTCAGTGGAATGGTTACACAGAGTTGCACTGGTTTGTGGGTCATTGCACACACACACACTATCAGAACCTTTAAAGCAGGAGTAATGGGGGTGGGAAGAACACCTGAATTTGTTGCAGGAACAGATTGATCCCAGAGCCTGGCCAAGCTCCAATTCAGGAAACCCAGACCCTTCCCCTCCCCACACCACCTACCCTGGACAGGCCGCTACCAACCACTGGCCCTCTGCTCTCCAGACCCAAGACCTGAACTACTCACATACACACACAGAGACCTGCACACACATGTAGCCTTGGAGAAAGCCTGCATTGACAGAGGCAGTTGTCTGCCACAGACGTGACCTACAGGAGTCACGTGCATCTTTCCAAAAGGGGCCACAGCCTTCCCATAAATACATCTGTGCAAGACTCTCACACAAACATGCCTGGATGCCAGTCACACACAGTCACACACACACAGAACCACCCGTGACCCTCACACAGGCCCGCGGATCCATGCATACAAGAGAGAAATTTGCTGAATCAGGAAACTCCAACTGAGGCTCTGTAACAGCCTAGAGCAGTGGGAAAGGAAGGGAGCTGGGAGGGGGCTCAAGAGGGAGGGGCATGTGTGTACCTATGGCTGACTCATGCTGATGTATGGCGGAAGCCAAAGCAATATTGCAAACCAATGATCCTTCAATTAAAAATAAGTATTTTTTTTTAAAGACAGAAAAACAGATACACAAGCAAATCAGTCACACAGGCACCCATAAGACTAAGCAGGCACGGACACCCTGCCCTCAGCACAAAAGGAATTCTCTCAGCTGCCCCTCAAGCTTCCTTCTTGGCCAGACAAGGCCCAGGCTTGCCCCATCAGCTCCATCCCCTCCCTGGCCCAAGACAGACCCTGCCCTGCCTGCCCTGGCCTGCTTGGGTGGGGCCCCGCCTGCTCCCAGCGCCAGCTGCCAGCTCAGCACAGGGCAGGGTGCCCCATGCTGCAGGCTGCCGCTCTGGCATGTCGCTGGCCCCACCCCCTCCTCCCAGGCCTGCCTGCTACCTCAGCATCTGGGCCACAGCCTGGGTTCCACCTAGCTTGTTACTGCAGGCGGTGGGCAGGGCGACTGACCCCTAGAGCTGGGAGCCAGGAGAAGGAGCCCACTGGCAAGACCCTCGGGAAATGGAACAGTCCATTGGCAGCCTCCCACCACCACCACCCCCCGCTGTCCCTTCTTCTTCTCCAGATTGACCTCTGGGTAGAGTTACTGCTCTCCCGGCGCTGTCCCCTCACCCACAGACATCTGTGCCCATAGGCTCCCAAGCATGCAGACACAACCAGCCCTTCTCACAGCCCCACATACACAGCCCTGCACGCACAGCCACCCAGCCACCCACTCCCAGCCTGTCATACCCAGTACCCCAACACCACCAGACCAGCAAACCCCCACCACACACAGGGTTCCGTGCAGTCTCCGTAAAATATGCACAGTGGGCAACGGTGTCCCTGTGCATGTCCAGTCACTCAGACCTGTACAGCGTCCCTGGGCATTTATAATTGTCCCAGACACAGTCAAGCCAGTTCCATCCTGGAAGTGCTGGTTTTAGGGGGCAGGTCTTTGTACCCTCCTTGTGTTTGCAGTTCTAGGACATTGATTTCATTAATCAATGGATTTCATTAATTCTTGTTCTGTCTGTACGCTGGAGCTATGACAAGCCTGTCTGGGGCGGATGTCACCCCAGCAGCTGTGCCCTCCCAAGTCTGGCCCCTTGGGGAGACAGGCGAAAGTCAGAACCTCCCCCCAGATTCTCTCCTCCCCCGGCCCTCTGGAGACCCCATCCCAGCTTCAGAGTCAAGGCACAGGCCTCTAAAAAGGCCCCACGTGGCCTCCAGTGCTTGCGCTGAACTTTCCTCATCTGTTGCTGGTAGCATAGTGTGTTCAGCTTGTGAAAACCCGTCAAGCTGTACATTTCTAAAAATTATATCTTATTTATTTGGCTGTACCAGGCCTCAGTTGTGGCACACGGGATCTTTTGATGTGAGTGCTTCTTGTGTGTATGTTTTAATGCACGTCAATGAAATAATTTTTTTTTAAAGTAGACCCCACACTGCATACACTGCATACAGAGCTGTGTCTTTCTGGGTTGATGTGAAAGGCCTGTCTGTGCCTGTCTGCGCCTGCGCACATGGTACCTCCCATGTGGATTAGTCTGGCCTCTGCTGCCTGAGGCCCTCTGTGTGTGCACTTACCACACACACATATGAGCACACACACACAAACATGCATACATATGCACACACATGACCAGCTCCCTGCAGGTCTTCTGTGATGGTGAGGCTGCCGCTGGGAGGAGGGAGAAGGGATGTAGTCAGGCTTTCCTGCCAGGAACAGGGATACGAGAGGCATTCCAGGCAGACTCACCAAGCTCACCATCTGCTGGGGCGTAGAGGTTGGGGGGCAGAATTCCATGCAAAGAAAAGAGCCATGGGTTGGAATGCAGGGGAGCCTGGAGCCCAGCCTCAGACAAGTCAGGATTCAGAAGCCTCAGGAGTACTTAGGACGGGAGCCCCATGTCAGCACACTGCCGCAGGGGAAAGCTCACGCGAAGAGCAGGGGTGTGAGACTGCGCTTACTCTGGAAACCTGCAAGGAGCTGAGCTGCTGGTGGGGGGGGGCTGCTTTTCATGGGGGAGGTGGTGGGGTTGTGGTGCCAGGTGCCAGCTGCATTCGATGGGGCAGGCGTCCCTTTTCCAGGGCCAGGAATCCCATCTGCCTCCAATACCTGCTCCTCCTGGATCCTGCCGACCTCATCTGCCTCCCCAGCTTCACCTGCCAGCCCCCGATCCTTCCACAGCAGAGCCTCCTGCCCCAGCTTCACCTGGCTTTGCCTATGGAGCTTGGAGCCTGGAGCCTGCCAACTGCCAGGAGAGGCAGGAGCCAGCAGCTGGCACCTGGCAGTGTGGCGCCCTCTTGGGGAACCCCCGCCACCTCTCACCTGGAACTCAAAGTTTTCGAGCAATAGAGAGGACACGCATCCACCAGAACAGGGCTGCCCTCAGCCCGCAGCTCCTCCACCGCCACAACCACACCGCAACCACTGCAACTATGGCCCCTGGGTTGCCAGGCGTGTAGGACATAGGTCTCTGTGTGTGTGTGTGTGTGTGTGTGTGTGTGTGTGTGTTAGTCACTCAGTCATGTGTGACTCTGCAGCCCCAAGGACTGTAGCCCACCAGGCTCCTCTCTCTGTCCATGGAATTCTCCAGGCAAGAATACTAGAGTGGGTAGCCATTCCTTTCTCCAGGGGATCTTCCCGACCCAGGGATCGAATCCAGGTTTCTTGCATTGCAGGCAGGTTCTTTACCATCTGAGCCACCAGGGAAGCCCGTAGCACATAGGTGGATGCAGACCAAAATCCACCCCCAGCTCCATTCACTTAGCAAGCAAGAGTCTGACCAGGGACTGCAAGACCCCAGAGGACAGGAGCTTCCTTTGATCTGCATGAATCAAATCATGGTGGTGGGCTTGATTCGACCTGGGAGGAGGGCTTGTGGGGGCCTGCAACCCACCTCCCAGCTCTGGCTCCTGGAATGGGGAGGATGCCACAGGCACGCCAGCTCTGCTCTAGCACATAGAGCTGCTACTTCCCTGCTCCTCTGCTGCCCCTCTGTGGACACCTGATGAACCTCCTTTTTGCGCAAGTACAACCTCCCTCTGAGCACAGCCCAGTCTTTCTTCCCATTCTTTGGAGGTTCAGACAGGCTGAGCAACAGGCTGCAGGGAAAGAGGAAAATTTAGAGCTCTCTGGGTCCCTTGGGTCTCCACCACTTCAGTTCCCCATAAAACAGATGCTGGACTGAGGTGGGAGCTGGTGATGGAGATTTTACAGCCCCTTTCATCTGCTTCCCCTCAGTCCTTTTAAAATATGTATATAATTTTATTTACCTATCTATTTTTGGCTGTGCTGGGTCTTTGTTGCTGCGTGGGCTTTTTCCAGTTCAGCAGGCGAAGGCTACCCTCCTGTTGTAGAGTACGGGCTCAGGTGTGCACGGGATCAGCAGTTGTGTCTCCCAGGCTCTAGAGCACAGACTCGATAGTTGTGGCTCACAGGCTTAGTTGCTCTGCAGCATATGGGATCTTCCGGACCCAGGGATTGAACCCACGTCTCCTGCATTGGCAGGTGGATTCTTTACCATTGAGCCACTGGGGAAGCCACCCCCCGGCCCACTCCTTCTGTGTTGGTTCCGGCTCCTATGCTTTGGAAACAAAGTTAAGTTTTGTCTCTCTGACCTCAGTCTCCCTACTTCTTTTTTTTCTTTTGCCTGTCTCTCTTTCTCTGTCTCTCGTTTTTTTTTTTTAACCATACCTTGGATTTTAGTTTCTGACCAGAGATCCTACCATACCTGCTTCATTGGAAACTCAGAATCTTAACTACTGGACCACCAGGAAAGTACCTCAGTCTCCCTCTTTTGAACCAGAGCCCAGAGATATGTTTTCTGAGGCTTGTGTGGTCTTGGCCTGGACAGTGTTTTTTCTAAAAATTTGAATTAGTTGTTAACTTTTTTTTTTTTTTTTAATTTTTGGTAACCCGTGCAGCATGTGGGATCTTAGATCCCTGACCAGGGATCGAATCGACTTCCCCTGCATTGGAAACACTAAGTCTTAACCACTGGAAGACCAGGGAAATCCCAGTTGTTAACATTTTTAAATCAAGAGAGTTTCTGTAAAAATCCAGATTTCCGATTTTTGTTGCAAAACTGAAAGTTCTGGAATCCCTGAGTGTCTGTATCAGGCAGAGGCTGAGGAAAGAGGCTGCCCTGGGCCTGGCCCAATTTTGGGGGGAGCTAGGACAGGGCACAGAGAGAGGCCCACCACCCCCTGTTCTTCTAACCCAGCTGCACCCTGAATCTCACCCTGCATTTGAAAGGCCCTCATGCACAGACCTGTGAACACCCTAAAAACTCTTCCAAAAGCCCTCTGTGCCAGCCCAGTAGAAATATAATGTGAAACCTAACAACCAACATTGTCTTCAACCGTGGAACCAAATACACTCTCAAGGGAAAATACCCTCTCAACCACCCAGCTAAGCAGCACTGACGTAAAACAGAAGAAGCTGTTACGTGGTCACAGACACACTTTGCTCTGTCTTCAGTTTGATGCTTTTGACAGTCAAGAAAAATACAGTTTGATTTCATCTTTAAATTATTTTTTAATTTATGATTCTGTATTTTTGTTCTTTTTACCTTTGACTCCCCTTTGCCCATTTTAAAAATTATGACCTTTATTTGCAAATGCTCAAGATTGACTCAATGATGAAAAAAAGCCAACATTTGATTGTCCGATAATGATAATTTCACATTGGGATATACCTTGTTTCACATTCATTAATTAAACTTTTCAATAAAAGGGAATAATAAATAAAGGAAAGCTAAAAAGGAATAATGATGGATAGATCTTTTAATGCTTAAAAAAAGAAAGAAATATAAGTGAAGTGAAGTGAAAGTCACTCAGTCGTGTCCCACTTCTTGTGACCCCATGGACTATACAGCCACTGTCAGAACCAGAGGTTCAGCAGCAGACAGAGCCCAAGGAAGATGCCCACTTCCTGGAAGTGCACTCAAGGCCATCTGGATAGGAACAGGAAGACACAGCTCTGTCTGGGTGGGCACTTCCTTGGTCCCTTGGACTCCTCACCAAGGGTCGAGAGTCACGGCCAGAGGGTAACGGAGCAATGCCTGATAAAACAAGAGCCCCATAGTAGGGATGCCTCTGGCCCAGAGATTATCAGTAATTGTAGTTGGCATAGTCCTCGCTATTCCCTTTTTTTTTTTTTTGGTCTGTGCTGGGTCTTCGATGCTGCATGCAGGCTTCTCTTGTTGCAGTGCGCTGGCTCTAGGCACTTCTGGTCAGTAGCTTCATTGTGGGGTTCTGGAGTGCAGGCTCAGTACTTGTCACTTGAACTGAGTTGCCCCGTGGCATGCGGAATCTTCCTATACTAGGGATCGAACCTGTGTCCTCTGCATTGGCAGGACCCAGAACCACTGAACCATCATGGAAGTCCACCCTTCCCTCTTACTGTCCCAACAATGAATCCAAATAAATGGCAGGTGTCTTTCTACACTTGGAGCACCTTATAATAGAGATAAAAAGAAGTCAAACCATCCCTGAGTCTGTCTTTCAGTCTCCGGTGGGAGAATGAAAGGCCAGCAAGTTTCAAAAAAAGATAATGTAAAACACAATTCTTTGTGAGCAGAAGGATATCCCAGTGTTTTTTTGTGTGTAAACAGCAGGTGTCTATCCAGTTTCTTACCCCAGACCCACTTTCCTCTTTCACATTAGTGGTCTGACCCCTGTAAGCATTTGAATTTTGACCCCCTAAACCAAAGAAAAAACAAAACTCTAAGTTACCTACAGTCTCTGTTCCAATAAGCCCCCAAAATAGACCATCGTCTAGAAGGAAAAGGGGGTCTAGAGGAAACATCCAGAAGCCAGGAGCAAGGCTAGTGGGGAAGGCTAGTCTGGTTGCACTTCCCAAATCTTTCTCCAGGTGGCGCCAGAAGCCTGAGTAAAGTTACCTAAGGAGCCCGCCAACCTGAGGTTGTACTGCCCTCCTCCCCCCTCATGAGAAGGAAATGGCAACCCACTCCAGTATTCTTGTCTGGAGAATCCCATGGACATGGACAGAGGAGCCTGGCAGGCTACAGTCGCAAGAGTCGGACACGACTTGGCGACTAAACCACCACCACCACCTCTCCCCTCACCCTGGGTGCATCCACCAGTGTGGTCCGTTCCTCAGTCCTTTCCTGTAATCCTGCAACTTCCCCCTAGGATAAAAGAGTCTGGGCAAGTATTAATAAAATAACCTGGGAAAAACAGGTTGAGGTCCTTGTTCTGATCCAAGTTTTGCCCCCCAACAGCCAGGCAACCCTGAGCAAGTGTCTTCCCCTCCCTGATCTTAGGTCTTGTCCTTCACCTATAAAATGAGACTTGACAATATTCCAAGTATATTTCTGAATGAAAGGGGTCACCGTAGAAGGAGACTGAGTTTAGAGACTCACAACTGTATTAAATAAAAGGCATCCTGCACAATACAGTTTTATTGTAGTGAGTTGGAGTTATTACTTCATGTAATGATGGATATTTTTATCATTAAAAAATTTAGGATTTGTAGTTTAAAAACATAAAGTGAGACTCGAACCTTCCTCACAGAGAGGAAGAGCGAGTGAACCAAACCCAAACCAAATGAAACCACTTTGAAAATTGCAAAGCAAAATACACACAGAAGTGAGGAGGAGAAACCTAAGAAAAGCGGGAAGGGAGTGGGGAGCAGAGATATGCCTTGGGATGCCTTTGCCTGCTTCTCAGCCCCAGGCTGCTTCTTGAGTCTCCCTGGTCCTATGAGGAGTAGTATAGTCCATGGGGTGGGGGAGATACAGAGGGACAGAGAGCATTCATCCTGAGCGGGATGGGGAAAGAGCAAGCGTCTCCATTTACTGTCCACAGGACACTTTCACATGGCTGACCAGTTCCAGCCTCACAGCCACTCTGGGCGGTGTTGATTGTCCCATGAAACTGACTGCAAACTGAGGTTCAGAGAGAGGAAGCAGTATGCCCAAGGTCATAGACACCATGATTAGCAAAGCCAGGGTGCCCACCCAGGTCTTCTGATCCTCACACAGTGCCCGGTCCCACTTAGTCACGTGTCCCTGTTGGGAACTGCCAAGTTCATCTTCCTAAAGCACTGCCCCCATCAATTCATTTCCTTGCTCTCCACAAAAAAAAAAAAAAAAGTCTTTAGTGACGTTAGTGCTTCTGAGATCAAGTACAAATTTCTCAGTTCAGCATTCCAGGTCTCCATGACTCACCAAGATGTCCAGAAGATAAGATGGCAGAGCTAGAAGATATCATAGCAACCCTAGAGTCCAGCCCTCTTTGTTCAAGAACAGGAAACTGAGGCCCAGAGAGGGGAGGGCTTTCCCAAACATCCCAGAGCAAGTCAAGGGCAGGAAGCAGGCCAGGGCTGGAAGCCAGTTTGCTTATTGCAGTGTGCTCTCTGTTCATCCTTGGGACTCCTCTAGCAGCTACCCACCTGAGACAGGCAGATATGCTTACTATATTAGAATTAGCTTAGCTGGGAGTAACAGGAAAAAAGACAAAATAACAGTGTCCCAATTCAGACAGAAGCTTGTTTCTCTTTCAATTTTCCAGACACATGGAAATGTTCTGTCCAATGCAGGAATGACATTTCATGGTGCCGTGGACCCAGGTCCTATCCGTCTTCTGCTCTGCCAAGGGTGGCTTCCATTCCCTAGATCACCTCATGGTCCTATATGGCTCCTGAATTGCAGCCATTATGTATGCATTCCTGCCCTCAGAAAACAGAGCTGAAACAGCTCATGCTTTCTGCCTCTAAGAACATTTCCCAGAAGTTGCACCCTCCACTTCCACTTCTATCCCTTTCTCACATGGCCACAACTAACTGCAAAGGAAGCAGGAAAATTAGTCTTTTTTCCTGGTAGCCATGTGCCCAGCTAAAAAGCAGAGTTCTATCTACTGAGGAAAAGAGGAGGAACAGGGATTCGGGAGCCACCAGCAGGGAAAGGCACTAAATCACTGCTGAGACCACCATGTAGAGCAGCACCTCACCTTGCCATGTGCCAAGCATTTGGACCTTTTTCCAGTGTCTGGCTCGCCCCAGATCACCAATAAATGTTTGCATGCCTGAACACACTGAGAAGATATCTCTGAGATGTGTATTGTGTTTTCCCAAGTAAGCTGGAAATAGACTAAGATCTAACTTAGTTCTTTCGCATTCACCTCTGCCATCCGCCTCCCCACCCTCCAGGTACCAGGCACACTGCTAGAGGCACATTTAGGCCAACCCAGGCCTAACTCTGTTTTTTCCACTCCTGCCCAAACCATTACAGAGGACTGGCTATTGCTCACATGGGGCTAAGTCCACTTGGCAGGGAAACACTTTAATAAATCAATACATAAGCTGCTCATGGACTAGGCCTGAGCAAATGGATTTTTTCCTCCAAAAGGAACGAGTTTTTAAAAGGTTAAAATGGCTGAAAATATGGCTTTCCTGGCGGCTGAGTGGTAAAGAATCCACCTGCCAATGCAGGAGTCACAAGTTCGATCCCTGGTCCAGAAAGATTCCACCTGCCTAGGAAGCTCCTACACTAAGAAAAGCCATGCCATTCCAAGCAGAGAACAGCATGTGCAATGGCCCAGGGCAGAAGGAATGTGATGTGAATGCTGCGGAGCTGCACAACTGTGGGAGAGGGTGGGTGGAGGGGAGTTGGGAGAGGGGGGAT
>NW_011494955.1:6521858-6523356 GCF_000754665.1 Bison bison bison
GGGGATGGGGGAGGTGTGTGTGGGGAGGTGCTAAGGGGGGTTGGAGGCTGAGCTGGCCCAGGCTGTGGGCCAAGGCAGAGGGGACTTGGGGTTTTATCCTGGGGGTCAAGATTCTGGGGGTTAAGTATGAGAGTAACTGAATCTGATTTGCATTTTCTTTTGATTTGCATTTTTTTAAGTGTACTCTGTAGACATAGAAAATAAACTTAATGATTACCAAATGGGAAGGGCGGGGCGGAGGCAGGAATAAATTAGGAGTTTGGGATTAACAAAAACACACAACTGTATATAAAATAGATAAACAACAGTTTTCCACTGTATGCTACGGGTGTGCCACATTGCTTCAGTCCTGTCCAACTCTTAGCAACCCCATACGGACTGTAGCCCACCGGGCTCTTCTGTCCCTGGGATTCTCCGGGCAAGAACACTGGAGTGGGTTGCCATTTCCTCCTCCAGGGGGTCTTCCCAGGGATTCAACCCTGCTGTCTTAAGTCTCGTACACTGACAGGCAGCTTCTTACCACCTGGGAGACCCACTCTCCAGCACAGGGAACTATGGCTCGGGGATAAAGCATCCACCTGCCAAAGCAGTGATACGGGTTCAATCCCTGGTCTGGGAAGATCCCGGGAAGCAGGAAATGGCAGCCCACTCCAGTATTCTTGCCTGGAGAATCCCCATGGACAGAGTACCCTGGTGGGCTACAATCCATGGGGTCACAAAGAGTCAGACACAACTTAGCGACTGACCGACAATAACCTATAATGGAAAAGAATCTAGAAAAGAATACATATGTGTATATATGTGAGTATATAGATAGATAAACTGAATCATTTTCCTGTACACCAGAAACGAACACAACATTGTCAGTCAACTATACTTCAATTAAAAGAAAAGCTGCACCCTGGCAAGGGGCCCAAGGGAATCTTCTGTGACACAGCAATGTTCTCCATTTCAGTGTGAATGTCAAAAGAAACCCATTGAACACTGTCTGCATTTTATTGCATTTACTCTTAACCTCACAAAGGGGCCTGTGATTGGCCAAGCCTGGCTCCCTCCGCCTTTCTGGCCCCAGAGAAGAGGTGCTATTAGGGGCAGGCTACCAGAACCATGGGGTTGGAGCTGGAAAAACAGCTCCTGAAAGAAGGGGGAGGTTCTAATACCTGCCTCCCTGGATCCTCGGAGACTTGAAATGTGATGAAGCACAAGATCTACCACCAGGCAGGTATGAAGGAAACATGAGCATCCATCCTTCAGCAGTGTCTCATCTAAGGAGAACTGGAGGACCCGGCTCTTTTACGGGATTAAATACAGCAAAGCCAGAGGAGATGGTGTCTTAGATACACAATAAACAGGAAAGGAAGGAGGAGTGGAAGACAGAAAGGGAATTCTCCCTGGAGCTTTCTTCCATAACCAAACAGTGGAGGGAGTGGAGGGAGGGGTGGAAACTCCAGGAGAGCTTTGATGGAACCTTTGATGGCTGCCCATCCACCCCCCAACC
>NW_011494955.1:6523456-6532205 GCF_000754665.1 Bison bison bison
ATGCTGACTTGAGGCTTCAGTGGGGGAGAAATCTCTCTCACTGGGTGCTTACTGCACCTGTTCAGGTCTCAGCATCATCTTCTGGGCTCCCAGTGAGACGGCCAGTCACATGTGAACAGAGGGCAGATGGCTGATATTGTCTTATGAAATTTTTCTTTCATTTATATAGATATAAACGTCTGCTGCTGCTGCTGCTAAGTCGCTTCAGTCGTGTCCGACTCTTAGCAACCTCATGGACTGCAGACTACCAGGCTCCTCTGCCCGTGGGATTTTCCAGGCAAGAGTACTGGAGTGGGGTGCTGCATTGCCTTCTCCAATAAACATTGGCAGGTCTTGATAAAAATGAATTTCGTACTGAGAGCTGCTGCCACAGTAGTTAAGAGTCACTGCTCCGAATAATGGTGCTGTTAAGTTTTATCATCAGAGTGAAGTCCTCTCCTGTGACAGGGGACAGAGCCCTGACCCTGGTCCCAGGCTGGGTGATGGGGGCGGAGGAGGCAGAATGTCTCATCTGGGTCTGGAAGCAGCTCCATTGAGGTGGGCAGCAGGGAGGTAGTGAGACAGCCCCCACCTGTTCGTTCTCCTTTGGTGTTTGGGAAAGTCTGAAAATGCCCCCCATCTCAGCCGTGCTAAGTAAGGACTCACTTCGTCCAGCACTGAGGGGCCAGCGAATCTGCCCAGAACTCCATGAGTGGTGGTAGTGGTTGTGGAGCCGAGTACCAGAGACGCCCTGCTCCACCCAGCCCTGCTCCTGCCCTGAACCCTGGAGACCCGTGTTCCTACGAGATAAGCAAAACCCCTATACACACTCCACAGAACCCATCCACACCCATATACACACAACACACCCTCCACGTGCAAACACACACGCCCTTCACATACTCCGCTGTATATCACACAAACACTGCCTGTAAATGGATGGAAAAGAGTGCCGAGGACCCATGGGCGGGGGGCGGGGAGGGTGGTTGTGACTGTGAGTGGAGCAGGGAAGGGCGCATCAGTCCATGCCAAGTCCCTATACCATCTTGGCTTCTAGAAACTGTGGGTGTGACACACCCAGCTGCTGAGAATGGACTCTAGATCTCTCCAGGAACTTCCTGTGTCCCTAGGGATTCTTTGTCCCCAGATGTTAAGGAATGAAGACGGTACAAAGGCATCTCTGGCCACCAAGAAAATGCCATATGCCTGGTTGAGGACTACAGGCCTGAGAACTGGATGGTGCGGGGTACAAATACCTGATTTTTAGTTAGGCCATTGGCCTAACTTGGCCGACTTGATCTCTCAGGGCCTGATCCTGATGCCAATCACCTGTGAGGCCTACAGAAAGGAAACCCTCCTGATATTCCCACCCAAAATCTGCTCTGCTCCCCAACAGGGTTTGCTGCACAGATAAGAGTCAAGTGGGGTATTTGAGACCAAGGCATCAAAGAGTTTTTCAGCAAAAATAGTCTCTCTGGGATCAGCCTGGAAGAGGCCAGACTCTCCTCCACGTGGCCCCCCACCCCAGCTTCTGATCCCAGAGACAGGCCTCCTGACAACCTCTTTCCCACCTCACAAACAAGGGCTGCATACAGCATAGCGGGTTGGCAGAGCCAACTGAAGCTTTATTTTGAAAAAAAAAGATACTCGAATTGGATTTATTCTGAAAAAGACGCTTACATTGGCTTTTAGGTGGGGTCATGGGCGAAAGGGGCAACCCCAGGCAGTTGACTCCCCCCAGGTGTGGGCGGAGGACAGGGGCGAAACCTCAGGTCTCCTATGCAGATGCTCCCCTGCACAGCTCCATCTGCAGGAGCCAATGAGCCGGAGAGGCTGGGAGGGACCGCAGGAGCCTTTCACTTGGACAGGACATCAGAGGACTCGGACACCAGCTTCCCATCGCGGGTCTCAATCTTCTTCACAACCACAGCCTTGGAACTGGTGCGGCTGAAGGAGCCAGGGCTCAGGCTGTAGTTGAAGCCAGGGGTCCCGTAGGACGAAGTCAGTCCACCTGGTCAGGAAAAGACAGCCACGTGAGTATGGGAGGCTATGCTCACATCAGGTGCTTGCTGTTCCCCCTATCTCCCTGATACTCCAGAAGTGGTCCTCAGGGAGGGGGAACTGCCCTGGTTCACTTCTCCAAGATGACTGGGCGAAAACCAGGAGCAGGGTGGGACAGGGTCTTGCTATTAGCTATGTGACCTTGGGGAGATGTTAGAGACTTGGGTTCGAGTCCTAGGTCAGGAAAACTCCCTGGAGGAGGGCGTAGCAACCCACTCCAGTATTCTTGCCTGGAGAATCCCACAGAGAAGCCTGGTGGGCTACAGTCCGTAGGGTCACAAAGACTCGGACACGACTGAGTGAGCACACGTACGCATGCGTGCGACCTTGGACAGGACATTTAGCTGGGCCCCAGCTTCCTCAGCTGTACCAGAGGGACCCGCAGAGGAGCTGCCCTCCGGCCCTTCCCCCAAGACGCGGACACTCACCTGCGTAGCCACTGGTGGTCTTGGTGTGGATACTCATGTTCTGCATCCCAGACTCCAGCCTGTACCCAGAGGACACATGGAACATCAGGACCAACCCTTGGCCCTGAGGACCCAGGTCCCATCTCCCGCACTCCAGGGATGGTGCACCGGGGTGCTCAGGGAACCCCCACACCTACCGGCTCTCCTCGCCCTCCAGCAGCTTCCTGTAGGTGGCAATCTCCACGTCCAGGGCCAGCTTGACATTCATGAGCTCCTGGTACTCGCGCAGCTGCCGCGCCATGTCCTGCTTGGCGTTCCTCAGAGCGGCCTCCAGCTCGGCCAGCTTGGCCTGAGCATCCTTAACAGCCATCTCACCACGCTGCTCAGCGTCAGCGATGGCAGCCTCCAGGGAAGCCCTCTGTTGGGGGAGGGGACAAGCAAGCAGGTAAAGCAGAGGCCAGTTGCCTCCTCTCCTTCTCCGCCTGCACCCACTCTCCCTTTCCCCTCCTTTAAGGATCCCCTCTCCACGACCTGGACTAACCAACTCCACCCACCTTATTCCAAGAAAATGTTAGAGGGGACTTTCGTCATGGTCCAGTGGTTAAAAATCTGCCTTGCATCGCAGGGATTGATCCCTGATCAGGGAACTAAGATCCCACATGTCAGCTACTGAGCCCGTATGCTCTGGAGCCCACGAGACACAGAGAGTGCACGTGTCATAATTAAGACTCAAAGCAGCCAAATAAATAATTTTTTTTTAAAAAGGAAGAAAATGTTACCGGTGGGTGAGAGTCAGGAAGTGAAATGGGGGGACATGAGCAGCTTCCAGATCCCTCCTGCACACACTTCTCACCTGGGATGCTGTACTCCCCACTCCCAATGGGACTAGATCTCTCCTTTCTAAACCCCCTTAAGTCATCTGATATATAAGCACTCTGATTTATAATACAGATAAAGCAAGCTTGGGGAACCCATCCTGGACCTCCAACCTACCTGCCCAACCCGTGACCCCTGTTCTGACCCCTCAGCCTCCCAGAACAGTCTGGCCTGTAGCTACCCCTCCAACTCCCGAGATCCTTTCCCCAACCCCCAGACACCTCACTCCTTTCTGTACTATCTCCTCCCACCCCAGAGGTGTCCCAGGACCTTTTCCCACCCCCAGCCCAGCCCATACCTGGCCTTTGAGACCCTCGATCTCAGCCTGGAGACGGTTGATGTTCCGGTTCATCTCAGAAATCTCCGTCTTAGTGCGACGAAGGTCATCCCCGTGCTTCCCAGCCAGTGTCTGCAGCTCCTCATACTGCAGATGTGAGATGAGGAGTGAGGTTGAGACGGGACTCCTGGTCCCTCCGAGGAAAGAGTACCCTCAGCCAAGTCACCAGAGCCCAGGTCATCTCATGCCCACATGGCTCCACACCTCTGGGCCTGGAACATCTCATCCCTGTCCCCCGGCACGACTTGGCAGCCCCACTCCCAGCAGGCAGAGTTTGAAATCTCGCTTCTCCCTCAAGGAAGGACTAGCACCCGGAACTACCCAAAAGGGGAGCACCAGGTTGAGCCCCTGCTCTTTACCTTGATTTGGTACATGGTCTCGGCCTCAGCCCGGCTGCGGTTGGCGATCTCCTCATACTGGGCCTTGACCTCAGCGATGATGCCATCCAGGTCCAGGTTGCGGTTGTTGTCCATGGACAGGACCACGGACGTGTCAGAAATCTGAGACTGCATCTCACGGATCTCCTGTGGCAGGAAGGGGAGGTGGTAAGGCCCTGGCCCCGCACACAAGGAGTCCCCTTCTGTAGAAGGGCCTTCCACAAGGGACAAGACAGGGCGGGAGAGAAGGCAAAGTTCCTAAAGAAGGAAGATGGGTCAAAGACCTGGAACTTGGCGGGAAGTAAAGATGAAATGAGGCCAGGCTAAAAAGAAATCTGGCTTTGGGTGAGAGACCAGAGGGGCAGAGCCCTTCCACGCTCTCAGCTACCAGTATGGCGGCCCCAGAGGGCTCCCATACGGCCCAAAGGATCTATCTAAACCCTAGGGACAGGGCAGGTCTGAGGTAGCCAGGTCACCACTCTGCAGTATGTATGATGACCTTGGACAGTCTCTTTCAGTTCTCTGAGCCCGTTTTCTCATCTGTGAAATGGGGTAATAAACCCTCCCTCATTCAGGGAGACAGAACATAAAGGACATCCATGCCAGGTGACTAATGGCAGTCGGAATTATTCCGGGTTGGGCCCTTGTCTGTTGGTGCACTGGCGGGGCTGGAAGGAGCCTCTGATGGGGCCAGGGAACTCCAGTCTCCGGCAACTAAGAACGTACCTCTTCATACAGTTGCCTGTAGAAGTTGATCTCATCAGTCAGCCCTTCCAGGCGGGACTCCAGCTCTACCTTGTTCATGTAAGCTTCATCCACATCCTGTGGGGTGGGGAAAGGGGAGCCAGAGCTGAGTGCCCACTCCTGATTCCAAGTTGGGGACACCCAAGGGCCTATACTTAGAACTTTCTAATTGCCTTCCCACCTCAGCGATCCAGTCCGGTCTCTGCCCCACCACACCTGCATTCCCAGCCCCTTTACCTCACCTTCCTGCACATTCCACCTCCTCCCGCCTCCCCCTCGGCCTGGAGGCCTTCTATAGCTGGACCTCCAGTTCCACTGCTCCATTTTCTTAACCATGTTCCAACACCCATGCTGCTGCATAGTTCTGTCCAAATGCACCGAGCTCTGTCCTTCTATGTTCAGTACCTAGGAGGCACCCAAATGTTGTCCCATGACTTGGAAACATTTAAGAACAGAAAGCCTCTAGCCTGAGGCTCTAAGCGCCAGCCTTCTGTGTCTGGTGGGGGGAGGGGTGCTCCCTCACCTTCTTGATGATGACAAATTCATTCTCCATGTCTGTGCGCTTTTGGATTTCATCCTCATACCTGATAAGGAAGAGACATAGAATGAGAGGATGAAAGGGAAAGGTGAGGTTGCCATTGGGTCTTTTGAGGGGGGGAAGAATATCTAGAAAATTCAGTTAATGGAAATGTAAAAAGATATGAGATAATTGGCTGGTCATTCTGCCTCAACCAGCTACTGTCTCCCCAGGCTTATCCCACACCATCCCCAGTCAGTGAGGAAGCCTAGAGCAGGAAGTGTCTCCTCAAATCCATGAATATATATTGGATTAGGCATATGAGGAGGGTTAGTAACAGTGACTGACAGGAGACCTTTGACAGAACTTTCTGGAATGTGCTGGAAATCAGGGATAAGGAAGAAATAGGGGCCAGGGCTATTAACATACAACAGAGGCCTGTTGGCTACCTCTGTCTCCCATCTTAGATTTACTATGTAAACTCTAGAAGATAATTTGTTGTCCAAATCAAGACAGTTCTGCAATTGAAGGGGGAGGGGAAGTGCTATTAAAAATGGACATAAACCCAGACTGTCCTGGGGTCACCCTAATTATACAGGACTGCACTGCCCCAAAACCAGAGGGCCTTAGGGTCTGAAACCTCTGGTCCCAAGGGGCCAGGCAGGGTGATTGATTTCAGCTGGGGAGGACGGAGGCTCACTTGGTCTTGAAGTCCTCCACCAGCCCCTGCATGTTGCCAAGCTCCACTTCCAGCTTCAGCTTCTCCTGGGCCAGAGTTTCCAGCTGCCGACGGAGGTTGTTAATGTAGCTCTCAAACATGTTGTCTATGTTGCTCCGGGCAGTCTTCTGCTGCTGCAGGAGGTTCCATTTGGTCTCCAGAACCTTGTTCTGCTGCTCCAGGTGCCGCACCTGTATGATGGGGCAGAAAAGTCCACAGTCACATCAGGCCAGAGCTCAAAGTCTGGCACAAAGCAAGCACTGTATTTTCCCTTAATCCACTCCCCAAGCAGCTGGGTCTCCAGAACTGCATTAGTGTTGGGCTGCGGGGAGACAAGGGGGTACATGGTCGGAAGTAGATATCTAGGAATTATGTTGAAGTTATACTTTCAGGAAAAAAATAGGTATTATTGACTGAGATTGTATATTACACATCAGTAAAAGTAGCCAAGTTTTGATTAACACTTTTCATGATTGAAAGAAATACAGATGGTTCATATCAAACAATCATGATTATTATTTGGAGTGGCTTTGAGAGACTCATAGATTACAGGGAAACTTCAGCCCTACAGTCTGGAAGGCACTGGCCAGAAGACCTAGGTTTTAGCCTAATGCTGCTACTGATCTTGAGTCGCTTCCCCTCTCTGAGCCCAGGTCTCCTCAACCCTGCAATGGCCTAGAAGATCTCAGGCAAGCCCTATCCAAGCCCCATCTCTAAGAGCAAGAAACTAGGTAAATCTGTCTGCAAACTGAAGACCCTCCTCCCCACAGCCCTCTCTTTGTGTTCTCCGACATCCAACCCCACCCTACTCTACCCTGAATCCACAATCCTGTTTTCGTGTCCAGAACACAAAGGTCCTAGGTTCCTTGGGTTGGAGGAATCCAGATTTTAGGATGAAATTAAACTATGTTGGAAGAGAAAATTTTTTAAGAAAGAATAACAAACTGGTCCCAAAAAGAGGAATGCTTTTTTTTTTTTTAATTAACCCAAAGTTGGAACTTCTTTTAAATTAGGAGGACTTGGAAAAGAAGTTTGTCTTAAGGGTTTGGTTCAGATCCAGCAAATCCATCTCTGTAAATCCCTTTCTTCCTCAGCTCATTCTGTCCCAAAATTATAAAAAATAAGTGATTATAACATTTACCCTTATTAGACTGCTTAATGTAGGCCAAGCACTGCTAAGCTCTTACATGTATTATATGCCTGAATAGGCAAAACCTCTTGGATTTAGGGGATTAGGGAGCCCATTTTGTAGATGAGGAAATCAGATTTAGCAAGTTAGTCCATCAAAGGAAAGGGTAGAGCACTGGGGACCTTCCGCCTCTGCTAAACTACTCACTGGGAAGACCCCAGAGCTAGCTAAAGGCAGTCAAGAAGTCAAGTCAAGGGTCCCTAAGGCCAAGGAACCACCAAGCTTTCCCCCAAAACAGGGGCGGGCCCGGTTCCCAGGGGACTCCTATTCTTAAAGGCGCCAATCTGCCCCAGGATTTCCCTCCTTCCGCTCCCACAATGCCTCCCAGGAGCCAGTCAGCATAGAGGAACTCGTCCTCCAGCGCTGGGGGCCCTGGGGCCTTAAGGGAGCAACAACCCGCTCCCAACCCCAGCTGCAAAACCCGGCCTGGCGCCTTCCCTGAGAAAGTGGAGCCAGGTCATTGGGGCAGAGCTGAGGAGCGAAGAGTGAGGGGACAAGGGCCGAGGCGGGGGGAGAGGGGCGTTGGTTGATAGGCGCCTTATCTGAAACCATAAATCCTGGGGTTTAAAAGGACGTGAAACGCGGGTAGGGTGTCCCACGCCCGCAGACTTTGAATCCTGCATGGGCTTTCCTGAAGCCAGTCCTGGCGTCCCACCCCACCCCATCCGACCCCACCCCACCCCTACCTCACTCCACCCTGACACACTCCCACCACCCCCACCCCCGAAACCCCAGGTGCTAAGTGCTCCCCAGGAGACTAGGCGCGGGTCTCCAGCACGCAGCCTCTGCCCCTCACCCCTCCGTGGGGGCTGGTCTCTGCCCCGCCCGGCCCCGCCTACAAGGTCAGCTCCCCGGGCCCTGGCCAAGTTATGACTCATCTTGATGCCCCCCACTCTCAGATCCCTAGAACGCCGTAGGCCTGGATCAATATTTGCCTGCTTGAATCAGGACTGCTGCTTCCTTCTCCTAGAATTCTATCAAATTCCTTTTATTAAAAAAACAAAATTTTTTTTAAAGCACAGGAGCAGTACTGGAAAGGCCCTTGGGGCTGGGATAGGGAGAAGGGTGACCCGGAGGGAGGAACTCCCCTCCCACAGCTAAACACCTGGAACACTTCGAGGCTGAGAGCTTTACAGACTTGGGGTGAGATGGGCGAGTGAGTCAGGGGCCCCCAAGATTTACAGTCAGAAGCCTCCAAAATCCCTCCCTATCCCTTCCCCTGCCCAAACCCAAGTGCGCAGAGGGGCCAAGTCACTAGTTGGAAGGCAGAATGTTGCCAGAGTGGGTGGGGCCCAGCAGGACACTAGTGAGGGGCTGGAGATGTGCCCATGGGTGGAGTGACCAAGAGAAAGGGCTGGGATCCTGGTCCAGCCCCAGGCACTGCCAGCCACGCAGAGGGGAGCCCTCACCTTGTCGATGAAGGAGGCAAATTTGTTGTTGAGGGTCTTGATCTGCTCCTTCTCCTGGGTGCGCACAGCCTGGATGTTGGGGTCCACCTCCAGGTTAAGGGGGCTCAGCAGGCTCTGGTTGACCGTGACAGTGGT
>NW_011494955.1:6532305-6532922 GCF_000754665.1 Bison bison bison
CTCGGCCTCAGCCCGGCTGCGGTTGGCGATCTCCTCATACTGGGCCTTGACCTCAGCGATGATGCCATCTAGGTCCAGGTTGCGGTTGTTGTCCATGGACAGGACCACAGACGTGTCAGAAATCTGAGACTGCATCTCATGGATCTCCTCTTCATACAGTTGCCTGTAGAAGTTGATCTCATCAGTCAGCCCTTCCAGGCGGGACTCTAGCTCTACCTTGTTCATGTAAGCTTCATCCACATCCTTCTTGATGATGAGAAATTCATTCTCCATGTCTGTGTGCTTTTGGATTTCATCCTCATACTTGGTCTTAAAGTCCTCCACCAGCCCCTGCATGTTGCCAAGCTCCACTTCCAGCTTCAGCTTCTCCTGGGCCAGAGTTTCCAGCTGCCGACGGAGGTTGTTAATGTAGCTCTCAAACATGTTGTCTATGTTGCTCCGGGCAGTCTTCTGCTGCTGCAGGAGGTTCCATTTGGTCTCCAGAACCTTGTTCTGCTGCTCCAGGTGCCGCACCTGTATGATGGGGCAGAAAAGTCCACAGTCACATCAGGCCAGAGCTCAAAGTCTGGCACAAAGCAAGCACTGTATTTTCCCTTAATCCACTCCCCAAGCAGCTG
>NW_011494955.1:6533022-6548868 GCF_000754665.1 Bison bison bison
TTCTGCTGCTGCAGGAGGTTCCATTTGGTCTCCAGAACCTTGTTCTGCTGCTCCAGGTGCCGCACCTTGTCGATGAAGGAGGCAAATTTGTTGTTGAGGGTCTTGATCTGCTCCTTCTCTTGGGTGCGGACGGCCTGGATGTTGGGATCCACCTCCAGCTTGAGGGGGCTCAGCAGGCTCTGGTTCACGGTGACAGCTGTGATGCCCCCCAAACCTGGGGCCCCACCGTAGCTTCCAGCCATGCTCATGCCGGTGCCCAGGCCGCCGCGAAAGCTGCTGCTGCTGCCCACTCGGGAAAAGGCCGAGGAGCTGATGCGGGAGCCGGGCCCACTGGTGTAGGAGCGGCTGCTGAAGGACCTGGGGGCAGAGGTAGACACCTTGTAGGACTTCTGGGTCACCCTGATGGACATGGTGGAGGCTGGAGAGGAGGCGAGGAGGCTGAAGCTGAGTAGGAGTCGAGGAGTCGAGGATTCGAGAAGCTGCTTCTCAGTGGGGTACAGCTCCCCGATGGCCTTTTATAAAACAGAGCCCAGCCCATGAGGAGGGGATTGGCCTTGTAGCTGAGTGGCTAGTCCCTGAGGGGGCAGGGCCTAACCTGACACCTGCCACCTACAGGCTGGACTCAGGTGGGGGCAGCAGAGAGCTGCTCCCACCCCGGAGCCCACGCCTGCACCACCCTGGAACCCAGGAAAAGGCAACTCTGTGAATGTGAAAGAGCAAGGACTCTGCCAGCCTCTACAAGCTCCCTGTAACAAAGCTTGCCCAGGGCTGCCCAGCCACTGCAGCCCCAAAGCCTGGGTCTTATCTCCTTCCCTCCCGTGGGAAATAAATGCACGCACTGGGGAACACGGCCAGCAAGGGACCCCTGGCATTTGAGTCTCCTCTGAGCAGCCGATACTCCAAGGACACCACCCTGTGTTCTTTCTTTCCTCCACTTCGTGTGATTACGAAGGTCTGCCCAGGCTGGACACTTGGGTTCCAAATCATTGAACCTGAGGTCAACCATTTGCCTAGTCTTTCCTCAGTTACTGCTGTGTGCCCCTGGTGCAGTGCCAGGAGGCACTGGGAAAATATTCTTGGAATGAATGAATGAATGAACACACACTGTCTTAGCTATGGGGCTGTATGTGAAAGTTAAAGTGAGATCCAACACAGTGCTTTTCCAGGACACAACGCCGTGGTGTCTTTCTCTCTTCCCAAGATCACAGGATTCTTGGGCCTGAAAGGCACAGCGAAGGATGAACAAGAGCTAAAGGGCGGGCTGGGGGAGGTCAGGAGAGAAGGTGGCTGCAGCGGGGGCTTCATCTCATTGCTCATCACTCCTTGCAGGAGTCATTCCCACGGCCTCCAGTGGGTGGATCACAGGAAAGAGGCAGGACTGTGAGGTGGGGGTGGAGTGGGGAGCTCCAACGGTGAGTCAACCGGCAGCTTCTCTTTCTCGTCCCCGGCCACCTCCCTGTCCCCCGCTGGCCGTAGGAGAAGGAAAAGAGTCCCTGCACCTGTCTCCCCAAACCCATTAAGAAAATGAGTCAGGAGAGCAGGTTGGGGCACCGCATGCACCTGCAGAAGGCTGGAGAATGGGGAGCTGAATAAGGCACCCAGGGCCTGGGTGGGGCATGGTGAGGCAGGCTGTGGGTGGAAAGCACAAGTTTTGGGTCCCCAAGGCAGAGATTCCAGTAGCAATTACCTAATGGCTGGGGCTGGATTCTCTGATAGATCCTGCAGGGCATGAAATGGAGAGGAGTGGGTGGCTGTTTACTCAAAGCCAACAGATTCCCTGGAGGAGAGGGACAGGTGGCCCAAAGCCCCCAAGCCCCAACCGAGGTGACTGCTACCATGCCTGTCCCCAGGGCAGGTGAGTGGATGACTCTACGTCCTTCTCCAGCAGGCATCCCAGGCACCCAGAGCACAGGCACAGAGACCCTTAGAGAGTGAGACCCAGAAACCCTCTCCCTGGGAGACGGACAAATCCCAAAAGACAGACTTGCAGATAAGCTCCCCTCAGATCACACATACCAGACCATGCACACATACGCACAAAAGAACGTACTTTGAAGTCCCTTCCGGAAAGACAAACCCAGAGACTCTCAGAGGGGACACAATGACCACATCCCTTTCTTCCCTCCCCTCTTTTCTCTTCCCACCCTCCCCAGGCCTGGCCTCCTGCCACACAGAACCAGGCCGTACCTGTTTGTACCAGGCCCTCTCTCAGCCCCTTTAAACAATGCTTAGTTTTCCAAGGAGTGATTTGAATGCAAGCTCCCCCCTCTCCAACAAACACCCACACCGAGCAGAGCTGAGAGACTTTGCTTTCCTGAGACCAAAGGGAGGGGTATGGGCCCGGTGCCAAACCAGGCCCAGAGAAGGCAGAAGGAGAGAGGGAGGGGCTGGTCAGACAGGTATGGCAGCCCAGGGGAGGGACAACCCAGCAGCTCCCTGCTTCTCCTCCCCCACACTGTGGTCCACACAGCGGACCTGGGCACACTCAGAGGGGAGAGACCTTACCTAAAGTCCTCAGCACAGAACTGCAGCCCAGAGCCCTCCCCTGAAATCTCAGCTCTCCCACCCCCAGCCCCAGCCACCCGGTCCCCTGGTTGCAGGAGTGCCTTTTGTTTAAGATGAAGACAAAGCGGCCTACAAGGACTCTGTGGTTTTCAGGCTGTAAGAAGGCCCAGACCTCACCCAGGGGAAGTTCCTCTTTGCTGGGGCAGCCCAGAACGATCCAGGGTGGAAAGTGCTTGCATCTTTCTTGTCAGCTCCCTATTGCCCAGAGCCCTAGCCAACCCCTCCCCCATGCCTGAAACCCAGCTTGGGGTGCAAGAGAAGAGGCCAGACCTGCCCACTCCTGTGGCCCCTGCCTGGGATTCCGGCTTGGAAGCAATAGAGGGAAGCCCTGGTGGCTCAGCCGGTAAAGAATCCACCTGCTATGCAGAAGACCTGGGTTTGATCCCTGGGTCGGAAAGATCCCCTGGAGAAGGGAATGGCAACCCACTCCAATCTTCTTGCCTGGAGATTTCCATGGACAGAGGAACCTGGTGGGCTACAGTCCATAGGGTCGTAAAGAGTCGGACATACCTGAGCAACTTTCACTTCACTTCACTTTCAGGACTAGGGCCAAGTTACGAGGGAGCAGAAAATGGGACCGAGGTGGCCTGAGGGGACAACTTGTAAAGCTGTCTCTGACCACTGAGGTCTGCACACTGCTTCCTACCCAACAAAAGGGAAAGTGTTTTTGGTGACGCCCTACCCAGATCCAGATTCTGCTCCAAACTGCCTTTCCTGGAAGTCAGAAGAGGGAAGAAGGAGACGCTCACCCCCTCCACCCTGATGGTGATGGCACAGGATGGCACCAAGGAAGTCCCCGGAGGCCTCAGGTCAAGGCTGAGGCCAGAGATGGGTGAACAGGGTAGCTCTTTATCATACGTCATTCACAATCCTCCGAAAAGATGGTCTGAACGCATTCTTCTCAGTGATCAGGACTGGTGACACAAAACACCTCACTCAAAGAAGCACTACTCACAGTAGCCAAAATGCAAACAACGCAAACATCCACCAGTTGGTGAATGGAGAGACAAAAGGCGACATCCCCCTACAATGGTGTACCATTCTCAGTAAAAATGAATGAATCACCCATACCTGCTACAGTTCAGATGAACCTTGAAAAACGCTATGCTGAGTGAAGGAAGCCAGTCACACAAGATCACGTATTGCATGATTCTATTTGTATGAAATGTCCAGAAGCAGCAAATCTATAGAGACAGAAAGCAGATTCATGGTTGCCAAACTACCTCCAGGCTGGAGGGAATGGAAGTGATTGGTAAAAATATGAGTTTCTTTTAGGGCTGATGAAAATGTTCTAAATTCAATTATGGTGATCATTGTACAAGCCTGTGAAAATAGTAAAAATCATTGAATTGTACATTTTAAATGGTTGAATTGTGTGGTATGGGAATTATAGCTTAATAAAGCTGTCACAAAAACAGGCAATCCACAAAAGCATAAATCAGCCACGTATATAAAGTAGAGACTTTGCGGACCAGCATAGGATTCAGGGGACAGAAAGGAAGATTTTGTTTAGATGCTAAAGGTAGGTTCCCTGCTTCTAGATTAGTAACCAGAGCAGAGTCTCCAAAGAACTGAAGTCACTTTAAAAGATGAGCATTTGAGTCTTACTGTTGACATGGAAATATCTGAGTTTAGGGCTGAGGCAGCAAGAACAATTTAAGTGGAAAGCCACAGATGGTGGGAAAACCCATCAGTAAGCCACACCATGAATAATAAAGTTGATCTGATTGTTCATTTTTGTGCCCTATGCCTCAAGGCCAAAATTGTAGTCAGTGCTCAGTAAATGGTGACTATTTGTCATTGTGATAAACACAGCTCTGATGATTCAAGCCAGTCCAAATGGGAATATACTGCCTAGAGAGGCAACAAGCTCCTGCCCCTAAAATCTGGAGAACAAGGTGTGCTAACCAGCTGTCTTCTGGGTTACTGTAGGAGGATTCCTAACTCAGATAGGGGTTTGGACTAGAACTTCCCGATCCTCCCCACTCTGAGAGCCTTGATCCATGATCTGCTGTCACAGAACTTAGGCTTTGGTTGGACAACCACGAATGTCCTCCAAACCAAACTTTTTATTTTGACAGAAGACGTAGTTAGAAATTATTAGAACAGGCACAGGGAGAAAAGTAGGAAGGTAAGCCTCCTAATGGAGGAAAGGAGACAAGCCTACAGCCTGGAGATGATGAGGTCTCCAGCCTGCTCTCCCTTCGTTATACCCTCGTCTCCACTGATACCAAACTGGACGCAGCTGTCTACTGGACAGACAGTCAACCGTCGCTCAGTCATTGCTGCCCTTCCTCTTAATTCTGGTTCTCCGTCTGGAGCATGCACACCAAAATCGCCCAGGCTGCCCCTGTATTTCTTTTTAATACAAGAACTCTTTTATTTTTTTAATGATTTTATTAACTTATTTTTGAGTGCACTGGGTCTTCATTGCTTTGCGGACTTTTCTCAAGTTATGGCGAGCAGGGGCTACTCTCCAGTTGCGGTATGCGGGCTTCTCATTGCAGTAGTTTCTCTGGTTGCAGAGCACAGGCTCTAGGAGTCACGGGCTTCAGTAGTTGTGGCATATGGGCTCAGTAGGTGCAGTTCTCTGCTTCTAGAGTGCAGGCTCAACAGCTGTGGCACACGGGCTTAGTTGATCCAAGGCATGTGGGACCTTTCCAGACCAGGGCTTGAACCCATGTCTCTTGCATTGGCAGATGGATTCTTTACCACTGAGAGCCCAGGGAAGCCCACCTGCACGTTTTAAAAGCTTCCTTGCAGCAGCCAGGGTTGAGCTCTTGGCCTTGGCTCTGCTCTCACATGAAGACCTCCAGAAATACACCTTTCTCCTCTCCCAAGAGGATATAGGCTACAGCCCAAGTCCAGAGCACTTCAGGGTCCCTGGTCAGAAAGAAGGAGATACCTGCCCTTTAGGAAGGAAGATAGTGACCAGTCCCCAGAGCCTGACACTCCAAGGACACAGACAGACTGAGAGAGGACCTAGATGGGTCCCTCTCATAGAGGTGAGGACAACGTGCAGGAGGTCTGAGTGATGGGAAGGAGGAGACAGGGAGTCGCTGGCTCCCCAGGAGGATGGGTCCCCAAGGAAGGAGTTGCACAGCCCACCCGCCTACATACCTCCACTGCAAGAAAAAAGTGTCCCTAAAGGTGTGTTCAGGTAACCAGATAGGAGTGCAGGAAGGGGAAAGGAACTGCAAGGACCTGGGTCTCCGCTACAGCCCCCATGCCTACCCTCACTCCTAGCCCTGAGAATCACCTGTGGCCTGGAAAGTGAAGTCACTCAGTCGTGTCCAACTCTTTGCGACCCCATGGACTGTAGACTACCAGGCTCCTCCATCCATGGAATTTTCCAGGTAAGAGTACTGGAGTGGGTTGCCATTTCCTTCTCCATGGGACCTTTCCGACCCAGGAATCAAACCCGGGTCTCCCGCATTGCAGGCAGACGCTTTACCATCTGAGCCACCTGTGGCCTGGGTTGCTTGGCAATGGAGCTATTGTCCAGTGGTCTTTTGTTTTGAATTTCCTGCCCAACAACCTGAAGACCAAAGCAAGGAGTTAGGGGAAGGGACCCCAGGCCTTTATTCCCTCCTGTTTTTATTCACACATTCATTCACACTTGTCCACTTAGGGTATTGCTTATCAGACAATACCCTAAACAGTGTGGTGTTCCTACCCCACAGACTATAGCCTGCCAGGCTCCTCTGTCCATGGGATTTTCCAGGCAAAAATACTGGAGGGTGTTGCAATGCCCTCCTTCAGGGAATCTTCCCGACCCAGGGATCAAACCCCAGTCTCCTGCATCTCCTGCATTGTGGGTGGATTCTTTACCAGTGAGCCACCAGGGAAGCTCCAAAACGGTGTGGGGAGATAGCTTTTTGGTTCCTTTCATGCCAGTTCAGTGCAGGTAGGAGCCTCCTATGAATTAAGCAAGGTATAGCCTGAAGGTTTCTATTGGAAGGTGAATATTAGGAGTCCTTAGTCACTAACTTGGTATATTGATGGTTTAGCAGCCTGGAGACCACCTTCAGATCAGCAAACTGACACTCCCAGGGGCAGGGCCTGAGAGAGGGGGGCTGAGGACAGCAGCGTACTTTGATAGGAAGAAGAACACAGTGTCAGCACTGAGTCCAAGTGCCCTCTGGGGAGGCAGGAGGTCTGGTGGGGAAGGGTACTGAGGTAAGCTCCCTTACCACAACATTGCCTGAAGTTTCAGGCTGTGACAGACTTCTGAGTATTCATTTTTCAGCCCACATCTCCCGGCCTCAGAGAAATCTAGGGCTCTGCTTGAAAAGGGCCCTTTGTGGTCTGAAAAACATCCCCCAGGTACCCCCTTAAAAACCCAGAACTAGTGGGGTTGAATAGGAACCTTTGGAGAGGAATAAATTAGGGGTTTGGGATCAAAATGAATACACACTGTTGTTGTTCAGTCACTAAGTCCCACTCTTCGATCCCATGGACCGCAGCATGCCAGGCTCCTCTGTCCTCCACTCCCTCCCAGAGTTTGCTCAAATTCATGTCCATTGAGTCAGTGATGCTATCTAACCATTTCATCATCCATCGCTCCCTTCTCCTCTTCCCCTCGACCTTTCCCAGCATCAGGGTCTTTTCCAATGTGTCAGCTCTTCGTATCAGGTGGCCAAGATATTGGAGCTCCACCTGGAGCATTAGTCCTTCCAATGAATATCCGGGGTGAATTTCCTTTAGGATTGACTGATTTGATCTCCTTGCTGTCCAAGGGATTCTCAAGTCTTCTCCAGCTCTACACTTCAAAATCACCAGACACATACTACTACTGTATATAAAATAGCTAAACAACAAGGATGTTCTGTATAGCAGCAGGAACTGTATTCAATATCTTGTAGTATATTCAATATCTTTCCTATATGGGAAAAGAATCTGAAAAAGCATATACATATGTCCATGTATAACTGAATCACTTTGCAGTATACCTGAAACTAACACAACACTATGAATCAACTATACTTCGATTTAAAAAAAAGAACCTTTGAAGGCCTTGATACTTCATACTGATCAGAGTCCCAGGGTAGGGCACATTCTGACACACTAGCCCAGGCACCCAGTCCAGCCCTGGGTGAAGAAGAAGGGCCCCTTCTTGCTCTCCTGATACACAGGAGCTGTGACCCTTCCACATCTGGTTCAGAAGAGAAAGTTGCACGATGCAGGTGGAGTGGTGAAGAGTCATGGGCAAGGCGTGATCTTCTGAGAGCTCTCCCGGTCTCCAGATCTCACCGCTTCATCCCGGGAAACAGCCACTTCTTAGGCCATTCCAAACCTTCTCCGCAGTCAGGAGTCATGGCCCACAGGAAGTGATCATTTGTGCATGGTAAGCTGGGGTAAATGCTTGGGACTAGGTGTGCTCTGGCCACGCAAAGCCTCCCTCTGACACTCAGAGAGCTGGTGGGCCCAGTGCATCACACAGGTATAGCTCACTCTTGGCATAGCTGGTGTGACCAGACACCCTGGCAGGGAAGCTCTGGCTTGGGGAGACTATTCTGTTCTGGTGAAGTGAGGAGCTGAGGGAGGAAGAGAAAGAAATGAGATGCAAGCAGCTATGGCCCAGCCCACCTTGGAGAAAGGGCTCAGAGATCAAGACTCATGGGAGCCGGCAATAAATTCCCAGAAATTCTACCATAAACATCCAGCGTGAGGTTAATCACCTACCATAAACTCAACCACAGCTCATGGAGAAGCAGGACTGGGGCGGGGGGGCGGTCTCCTCAAAAGTGCCCAAGGCCAGCCCTGCCCATCTCTGTCCCCACCTCTTGGAGAAGAAGGAAGTAAAGACTCCACCTGGTGACATCTGGCTATGCCTCGACAAATGACTCCTATATGGATCTGTTTCCTCTCCTGTTATTAGGGGTGGGGATAGTCAGCCGTCAACATTAACACAAGTTTTATGATTCTATATATCACTCAAGGAGTCCAAAGAATTTGGCTTCAATCAGAAAACAATGAGGATTTTCTCCAGAGGGTAGAGCCTAATGATGATAAGAAGGTATTTTCTGAGTACCTGCTGGGTTCTCCCTGGGTACATGTAATTCAAACTCAGCCCCTGCCCTCAGGACACACAGGAGTCAAGGACAAACAGCCACTCACATGCCCACCCTGTGTGCATACATCCCCTCTGATCCTAACAGCTAGTCAGCTCCTTGCCCTCCCCGCTTAGACACACACACGCCGTCCAAGCGTGAATAGTGCCACCTTTCCCACCCATCACAGCCACATGCATGCCACCCTTCAATGCACATCACACAAGTGCCTGTACACACACAGCTAAATCATCCAAACCAAGACACCCAGGTACTCATTATTGCTGAGGACTCCTGACTGCAAGTGACTGAGACCCAAGTCAAATGGGCTTAAGCATGAAATAGCATTTATTTGCTTACATAATTGGGAGGTTTGGGATGTTTATTTGGCTTTGGTATAGCCAGATGAGGGACTTGATGATGGCATCGGATTTTCTCTCCTTCCCTTGACTGTTTCCTTCTGTGTGGGCTTCCTTCTTAGCTGACCATGATCATGTCCATGCTGCAGCAAGGATGGCAACCAAGGGAGAGCCACTTTCCCAGTCTTTATGGCTTACGTTCCAAAACTGACTCCCATTGGATTGACTGAGGTCACGTGCTCCTCCTGGAACCAATCACAGTAGCAGGGGGACTGGGATACCAGATTGTGAGCCAGGTAGAGGACAAGGTGGTCAGCCCTTCCCAAACTCTATAGAAGAAGGGCAGAAGAAGATAATTCAGCAAAAGAAGAGGAAGAGATGCTGGGCAGGTAAAAACAACAGATGTTCGCTACTCACTGTAATCCCAATGTACACAAAGGAGATATGGAAATATAGAGACTGTAGGGGTATAAAGATATTGGTGTACCCAGCCGTTGCATAAATATAAATCCTGCCTGGTCAAAGTCTACCTTCTCTACTTATCAAGGAAATATTGATCTCAGATAAATGAGTGATTGAGACACAGGATATAGGAATTTAGAGGAAGAGAAGAGCTGTTTTAAATGAGTTTGAAAAAAAACAAAATGAGTTTGGGCTTGATGAAAGTGAGTTTAGAAAAGAAACCTATAAAATGCAGTGAGTTATTTGATAAGAACAGGTATCTATGAAAAAGTAAGGCCAGGTGGGGAGAAGGGGATGGGATTGAGGGTTTTGAAGGCCAGACAGCTTATCCTATAGGTCACAGGGGCCAAGGAAGATGCGGGCTGGGAGGAAGACATGGTTAAAGTGGTGCTTTAGGAAGATTCAGGGGGCTGCAATGTGTAGGTTAGACGGTAGGGGCTAAAACTGGCAAGAGACTAGACAGGGGGCTATTGCAGCACAAGAGAGAAGGCTTGTGGGGTGCCCGGAGCAGGGTGGTGAGAGGATGGTAAGAAGAAAGAACCAACAGGATATGGCAGTTGATTGCCTGGCCGAGTCCAACATGAAGGGAAGTGAGAACGTGACTCAGAGGCACTTCCAGTAGCTCCCTTCTGACCCTAGCACCTTCTGCTCTAGCAGACTGCAGCTCACACTCACCACGAGCTGCTGGACCTTAGAGTCAGACCGCAGCTTCTTGCAGACAGGAGAGCATCCACCAGTATCTATGTCTGGTTCCCATCCCTGCGCCAACCTCTGTCTGGCAGGGCATCCACCCAGAGAAGATGCCGCAGAGGGAATGTGTAGACTCTCCCCCTGAACACACACAGTTTACATCCATCACCTTACCTTTGTTCATCACACATGCACGCACACACACACCTTCACACCAGCAACAGGGTGATGAGGCCACCATGAAATCCTCTGTGGTCCTCAACAGGAGATCCAAATCTGGGAGAACCTGTTTTCTCCCCTCCCATCATGCCATGCTTGGAGAACAGGGTTTGGCTCTTGTCTGACTCTGACGAGGGACCTGGACACATGGAGCCAATGCAAAGAGATGTCTGGGATAAGGAGATGAATGCAAACCACATTCTGCAAACCTCTTAGGTAGCTGGCACTGAGAGCATACTCCCTGGAGAAGAGGCACAGACTGCCAGAGGAAGAAGGGACATTCATCTGTGTGGTGGTGGTTGCGGTTTAGTCGCTAAGTCGTGTCTGACTCTTGTGACCCCGTGGACTGTAGCCTGCCAGGCTCCTCTGCCCATGGGATTCTCCAGGCAAGAGTACTGGAGTGGGTTGCCATTTCCTTCTCCAATTCATCTGTATGGCCCCTGGGATATGACCAGCACCAGCAGGAAGGAGCCCCCAGAGAGAGACTTCTGCTGGCTGTAAGAAAAACTTCCCCAAAGCTCAAGCTTTGGACAAGTGAAGTCTGCATTGTCACCTGGGAAGTGGTGGCAGAAGTTCAATAGATGGGTTGGCAGGGCCCCAGACACACATTCTAAGACCTACTATGTGCACTGTGAACTTCACCTCATGGAAACTTGCAAAGAGTTTGTAAGTTTATCCCTCCAGGCAAGGATGGGTAAGTGCCCAAGTCCACACGGCTCTGAAGAAGACTGGACTGAATGCGGTGGACTCCTCACTGGTGGGACTGACCAAGCCTGTCGATGCATGTCCTACTGCAGCCAGTGTGACTGAAGGCCAGAGGATACTGCATGCGATCAAAAGAATTTTGTAACCACTTCCCAACTGTGTGAAGCTGGGCACACTACTTAATCCCTCTGAGGTTCCTTTTCCGCAGCTGAAAATGCAACTACCTAAGGACTGGTCTAACAATCAGGTAAGTTGACAGTTGTAGATTTTCAATCAATGTTAGCTCGACTCTCATCACCCCTCCCCATGTGCAGCTTCCCCATTCCTTCACCATCTTCAGGACCAGCAGCCCATGGAACTTGTGTTCACACCCGCTTTGACTCATTTGCCTGGTGAAAATTGAAGTCCCTGAAGGATAGGACCATGTCTCATGCATCTCTGTGTCCTCTGCAGTGTTCACTCAGCCCATGGGAGGTGTTCACAAGGCAGAGAGCGATCGTTCAGAAGGGTTGAGGGTAACTAGAGAGAGGTGGTGATTGCGAGTATAAGAAGGAGTCTCTGGGATTGTAATAAAGGGATAACATGCAAAACTCTGCTGCAATGCAAAACAGAAGCTTGCAAATCCAATTCCAAGGAAGCCAGCCATGCAAACTGAGCTCTGCCCATGACACCCATTCTGCTTCCCCAGCTCCCAACCCAGGGCTCTTTTCCCTGCCATCCTTGATGATGGTGAAGGTGGTGATGTGGGAAATAAATGATAGTGATAATGATGTCAGCTTTCATTTGCTGGGTTCCCACTGATGGTCAAAGTGTCAGATCTCTTACATATTTATAATCATAAAATAACCCAGGAGGAAGGTAACATTACCCCATTTTACAGATAAGAAATTTAAAGGTCCTTCAAGATTTGACCTCAAGTCTGGGGTAAGTCCAAAGCCTGGGCATGCTGTTTTCAGTGATGCTTTCTTATAGAGTCTGTGTGAATAACCCAGAAGAAATGTCCTCCCCCAAAATTTTCTTCTTTTATTTAGCAATCCAAAAAATATATATTATATTCATTTACTGAATATCTAAATGACCTCTCCTACTTAGTAATCCAGACAGACCTAGGGGACACCTCCCCAAAAAAAGAAAGCCCATGAGAGCAGAGACCTTGACTGCCTTACTAACTACTATATCTGCAGCCTTAGAAAGTGCTTAGAAAGCGCCTTCCAACATATGATGAATGAATTCACTAATCACTGCTCAGTCTATGCCATTGTGTGTGCGTGTGTATGTGTGTGTATTAGAGAGGGTAGGAGAGCAGCTCAGGTCAGGTCAGGTCGGTACTACCTACCACCCGATATCCAACATACCTTCCGGGACTCCTTGGTCTCTAAGGGCTAAGACAACTCCAAAACAGATCACAGTGATACAACCCTAGGTCTAGTGACAAAGCTGCTGACCTGGAAGGTGGAACTGGGCTTGGTCCCAGCCAGCCCAGCCAGCTGGAACCTGTTTAGCCCCAAGGAGTGTTAGGCAAGCTTCTATGGCAACACAGAGCAGTCTGTGTTTTTGCATTCCCAACAGAATTCCAGCCTGAGGCCAGGGCTCCCCAAGGCATTGCTCCTGTACTGCCCTCTCTCTCCTTCCTTGGTTTCCCAGGTGATCATCTGGGAAAGCTAAGAGAAGCACAAGCCCCGGAAACAGCCTCCACAACATGGGAGACAAAAGTGAAAGTGGTTCAGTCGTGTCCGGCTCTTTGTAACCCCATGGACTACACAGTCCATGGAATTCACCAGGCCAGAATACTGGAGTGGGTAGCCTTTCCCCTTCTCTGAGGATCTTCCCAACCCAGGGATGGAATCCAGGTCTCCCACATTGCAGGTGGATTCTTTGCCAGCTGAGCCTCAAGGGAAGCCCTGGGAGACAAAGGAGAGGGCCATTTCCCTACCGGATCAGAGCTTCTGGCTCAGGAGTATCCCGCTGCAGAAGTCAGAGTCTCCAGGCCTCCTCCTAGTCCCATAGGTCCATGGCTCCCATGACCCCCACATTTGCAGCCACAAGAACCCTCCCCCTCCAACCACCCCTCCCCACCCACAGCCTGACCCTATTTCACATGACAGCCAGCCCCTACACAAACTCTCTCTCCACCTGGTTCCTTCACCAGACTCTCCTCTCTCTGGCTCCACTCCAAATACCTCCTACAGGAAGCCCTCCCAGACTTTCCCTCTCAGACTTCTCCCCAGGTTTCCCATCCAGGACTCTGATCCGGTCTCCCAGAGTTGGGCATGGGTGTAAGTACCCACCCACTGACTTAGGAGTTTCCTTAAGGCAGTAATGACAGCTTTTAATCCTTAGAGAAACTATGAAATCAGCACTGTCTCCATTTTACAGCTGAGGAAACTGAGCATCGAGGTTCAGAATAGCTTGTGCTCTAACAGTAGAACTGGGCCCTGTCTGCCTCCCTGCCTTACCCCTCCCTCTCTCCCCATCCCTTCAGGGTCTTACCATATGCCAGGCACTCCCTGAATCATAGACTTTTTATAACCCCATTTAATCCTCACAATTAAACCTATGAGGAAAGTACAGCTTGTCTTATATATACATTAACATGCAGAAGTTTAGAAACTTTAGATCCATTCTGTAAGGTCCCGTAGCACCTAGGTGTCAGGATCAGAATCCAACCCAACTCTTCTGGCTCCGAAAACCAGTTAGCTTTCCCTGTCCTGCTGGGCTTCCCTGTCCTGAGTCTAACCAGACACAGAGACACGGGGATAGGGTACAGACCCTCCAGGCCAGCATGAAAGCGTTCGCTGTCATCAGCCAGCACCTCTGACAAAGGAAGATGACTTCCAGAAGGCCTGCAGAAGTTGCCCTGCTGATCTGGGGCTTAGGAACCCCGGGACAGCTGAGAGCGGGCTCCCTGGCTAGCTGACCTCCTGCTCCCAGTCCCTGCCCAGCCCACAAATCCTGCGAGCTGACACACCCTCAGGATCTTTCACTTCTGCAGATTCCTCCACCACCTCCAAAGTGCTCCAGGCTTTGTCAGGAGAATTCTTTTTTTTTTCATTTTAAGAATTGTTTTCAACAGTTCTTGAAACAACATATACGGCCACAGCCGATTAAACTGGGAAATCAAATAACCCGTGCTCCAGTCTCAACTCAGTCTCTAAGTTGCTGTGTGATCTGAGACAGGTCACTTCCCCTCTCAGAGCTACAGTTGTTGCATCTTTTATGAAGGAGCAGTCCCATTTATTTTAAAAATTCCTTGAAATTACATTTTATTGTTAATGACATTTAAATTCATTTTGTTTTTAGAACTTTGATCTTCCCAAAGTAATTGCAATGCCTTGGGGAAAACATTAAGCTTGAAATCACACCTGATTTGGGCAATTATATAATGCTAATGTTTGCAAGAGATTTTCTTTACCCTGTGCAGTCCCCATATAGAACTACTGCTGGGAAGAATAGGGAGGGGTACAGGATAGTTAGGGAACTGAAGATCAGCACGTCCACACGGCTCTATTTAAAATGGATAACCAAGAAGGACCTATGGGATAGCATAGGGAACTCTGCTCAGTGTTATGTGGCACCCTGGTGGGAGGGGAGTTTGGGGGAGAATGGAGACATGTATATATATATGGCTGAGTCCCTTTGCTGTCCACCTGAAACTATCACAGCATTGTTAGTTGGCTCTATTCCTATATAAAATAAAAAGATTTTTTTAAGTTAAAAAAAAAACCTACCGCTCTGATGGGTGAAAACTATAAGGTCTCCCCCAAGAATTCACCCAACCCCTGTCTGTTGCCTCCTTCTCCTCCGTTAAGGAGCTCCTGTGGTAAGTCCACTCTCACCTGCCCTCCAGAGTCTGCTGCTGCTGCTGCTACTGCTAAGTTGCTTCAGTTGTGTCTGACTCTGTGCGACCCCATAGACGGCAGCCCACCAGGCTCTCCCGTCCCTGGGATTCTCCAGGCGAGAACACTGGAGTGGGTTGCCATCGCCTTCTCCAATGCTACCTCCCTGCAATACCAACCCTTGAACAAAACAGCATCAGCTCCCTTAAGTAATGCCTTGATGTGATGATTCAATCGCTAAGTCATATCCGACTCTTGCGACCCAATGGACTGTAGCCTGCCAGGCTCCTCTGTCCACGGGATTCTCCAGGCAACAATACTGGAGCAAGTTACCATTTCCTTCTCCAATGTAATGCCTTCCTCCCTTTCAAAGGAGCATCACCACCCTACTTCACTGATTTCTGCTCCTGCTATTCCTTGAATTAGCCAGTCCTCCCTTCAGTCTGGTCTTTTCTCCCTTGCAATAAGGCCCCAGCCATGGTATTTCAAAGCTTGAGCCTTTTTGTGACTCCTCCTCTCTGCTGTGAGCCCTGAGCTGTCTCGTCTGTGCTTCTGACATGTCTGCCGTTTGGTCTCTGTGTTGTTACTTGGGTGTATCTTTCTCTGTGCATCCCATCTTTCAAAGTGTGTAAAGTTCACTTTTTTCTCTGACAGTATAGGGGATGCAGGAAGTGAGTATGATCATACATAATTTTTCCCTAAATCCAAATTTTTTCAATATCTACAAAGTGTGTGTGTGTGTGTATACATATATATATATATATATATATTTTTTTTTTTTACTTGGCTGCTGCTACTGCTGCTAAGTCACTTCAGTCGTGTCCAACTCTGTATGACCCCATAGATGGCAGCCCACCAGGCTCCCCCGTCCCTGGGATTCTCCAGGCAAGACCGCTGGAGTGGGCTGCCATTTCCTTCTCCAGTGCATGAAAGTTAAAAGTGAAAGAGAAGTCGTTC
>NW_011494955.1:6548968-6554827 GCF_000754665.1 Bison bison bison
CAGCTCAGAACTTCCTTTGCCTTCAGAGTAAAGGTCAAGCGGCTCATGAAGGATGGAGCTGAGTCCTTCCTACCTGGCACTAGCTGCTCCTGCCCCAGCCCCAGGGCTCTGCCTGTCCCTCCTGCCGCCATCCTTGGCACCTGCACCTGCTGAAACCTTACCCTTCCTGCAGGCCCCGGCTCCAGCACACCCCGGGCCCTCTGCAAACATTTACTGAATGAAAATCACACACCAGGCACCTCCGCACACCGCCACCCACAGTCAGCACAGTAGGAAGTGCCCCTCCCACAGAGACCCCAAGAACCGACCTTTGTTACTCCCTGGGCTGGGTTATACCTGTCTGAGCACCCCTCCCTGATTGTAAACCCAAGCCACAGGCATCTGACAGGCAGTGGACAAGGGCGAATGAAGCAGGCGCCCATATTCATCTCATCTGATCTGCACAGTAACCTTGGGAGCTCAGTATGGTTATCCTCATTCACAGATGAGGAACCCAAGGCTTAGAGAAGTGATTTGCCCATCCAGTGGTATTTGGGGCTCAAGCCAGGGCCCCCAGATTCCAATCCAGGGCCTTCACACCCGCTGTAAGGCGCTTCCTCAAAAATCAGGGTGGTGGGACTTCCCTGGCAGTCCAGTGGTTAAGACTCTGCCTTCCAGTGCATGGGGGGCAGTTTCAATCCTTGGTCAGAGAGCTAAGATGCCACATGCCTAATGGCCAGAAAACCAAAACATTAAAAAAGAAGAAATATTGTAACAAAATCAATAAAGACTTTAAAAATGGACCACATCAGAAAAAAAACAAACATAACAGGGTTCTGTCTTGCAAGTTTCTATTTCCCTCAGCACCCAGCACAGGAATTTGTTTGATTCACAGAATGAGAGAATGAGTGAATGAATGAATGGTTCCAAGAGTCAATTCTATCCAGGTGAATCATTTTCTCCGCTCTGATCCCTATTCTTCTCCCCCACATTTGTTTTTTCTGTCCTCTCCTCTCTTTCACCCCAGGCCCTAAGGATCCAGCAGATAAGGAGGAAAGAAGCTGTAATTGTTCTCACTGATTCCAGGGATTGGATTCAGGCCCCAGGATCCAGGCCCCTAGATGGGAGGACAGGAAGGCTCTGCCCTCCACCCCACACCCAGCTTGATAGCGAGACCCAGCCCTCACCCCATCCTCCCCAATTTCTCTCCAGACCCAGGGGCAGGAGGGGCAGGAGGGGGAAGCAGGGTGCCTGAGAGCAGTGAGGGGGTGGAGAAGGGCCTAAATGCATGACTCACCGCCCTCGTGCCTTCCGGGAAGGGGAGTGAGGGACACCTGGACGCTTGAAATTCCAACCCTTCCCCAGAGAGAACTTAGGTGTCTGGACAGGAGGAGGAAGAGCTCTGTTTACCTCAAACTAAAAAGCAGCCATGGCAACGGAGCCCAGGGCCATCTGAGCAGGGAGCAAAGGTCTTGACCAGAGTGAGGGCCCTGCTACCAGCCTGCCAACTGGGCCATTTGCCCAGATGGTGCCACGCAGGCCTTCTCTGGCCAAGCACCCCCTTGTGGGCACAGCCTGTCCTGAGAGCTGGGGGACAGTCCTGAGGGAGAATCCACCCATTTTACAGATTCACATGTGTTCCCATCGCCTCCTCACCTCCTTCCTTGAGCCTTCGCTCTGACGACAAGAGACAGACAGACAGACACTGAGCCAAGGGAGCTCTTGGCCTCTGTGCTGAGGCAAAAAGGGAACGGGGAGCTGAGGCGTGTACTGGGAAAGGGCAGAGTGGAGGTATCAGTCAAGGAAGGCTTCCAAGCCCCCATAAAGGAGGAGAGTGGGGCTAAGGAAGAAGCAGTGTCTTCTTAGCTAACGTGAGGCCAGATGCACCATCACTCTCCTCTGCTAGTCATCAGAATCATAAACTCATGGTGCCCAAAGGGACCGCCATTGCTGCCACTACCATCCTTAACAACATCCCCTTACCCGCTGCCTGTACCCATTCCCATCCTTTCCTCCTCCCTCTGGGATATGGCCCTCTCTGTGCTCTGAGTCAGGCCCTTCAGCTGCACTCTGAACTCCACTGCTCAGAACCTCACTACATCAACTGGCTTCTCTATCTGGTCCTGCTCCTCTCACCTTCATCCTAGGAGGGATTTTTCCCCTCTATCTGTATCGCTGCTCAAGACCTTTCCTCCCTTAAAAAAGCAAAGAAGGGGACTTCCCTAGCAGTCCAGTGGTTAAGACACCACAGTTCCACTGAGGGGGCACAGGTGCAATCCCTGGTCGGGGAACTAAGACTTCACATGTCATGCAGACAAAAATAAAAGAGAAAAAAAAAAAAGGTAAGGAAGAAGGAAAGAGGGAAGGAGGGAGGGAAATTATCCTTGACCCCTCTTTTTGCTCTTCCCCTAAAAAAAAGGCCATATTCGTTCTCTATTTTCATCTCATCCTATCTACTCTGACCCCAGCCACCAGTCACAGAAGTTATTAAAGCCATCCATGATCAACTGAAAGCCAAATCTGGTAGACCATTTCAAGCTTTTTCTTATCTGACCTCCTGCAATATTAGAGTGGATACTCCCTCTGTTTTGAAAGATGATTTCCTTAACATCCTGACATCGCCTTCTGAATTTCTTACTATCTCTCTGGCCACTTCTTTGCACTCCTGAATTCACTTTATCTACCCACCATTTGTATCTGTAGCCCTTAATCTTTTTGGTGGGCCATACCACAACAAACTGGAAAATTCTTCAAGAGATGGGAATACCAGACCACCTGACCTGCCTCCTGAGAAATCTGTACGCAGGTCAAGAAGCAACAGCTGGAACCGGATATGGAACAACAGACTGGTTCCAAATAGGGAAAGGAGTACGTCAAGGCTGTATACTGTCACCCTGCTTATTTGACTTCAATGCAGAGTACATCATGTGAAATGCCGGGCTGGATGAAGCACAAACTGGAATCAAGATTGCCAGTAGAGATATCAATAACCTCAGATACGTAGATTACACCACCCTTATGGCAGAAAGTGAAGAAGAACTAAAAAGCCTCTTGATGAAAGTGAAAGAGGAGAATGTAAAAGCTGGTTTAAAACTCAACATTCAAAAAATGAAGATCATGGCATCCAGTCCCATCACTTCATGGCAAATAGATGGGGAAACAATGGAAACAGTAACAGATTTTATTTTGGGGGACTTCAAAATCACTGCAGATGGTGACTATAGCCATGAAATTAAAAGATGCTTGCTCCTTGGAAGAAAAGCTATGACCAATCTAGACAGCATATTAAAAAACAGAGACATAAGTTTGCCAACAAAGGTCCGTCTCGTCAAGGCTATGGTTTTTCCAGTGGTCATGTATGGATGTGAAAAGTGAACTCACTCAGTCACGTCTGACTCTTTGCAACCCCATGGACTGTAGCCCACCAGGCTCCTCTGTCCATGGGATTCTCCAGGCAAGACCGCTGGAGTGGGCTGCCATTTCCTTCTCCAGTGCATGAAAGTTAAAAGTGAAAGTGAAGGCACTCAGTCGTGTCCGACTCTTCGTGACCCCATGGACTGCAGCCCACCAGGCTCCTCCATCCATGGATTTTCCAGGCAAGAGTACTGGAGTAGGGCGCCATTGCCTTCTCCACACCAGGTATTAGTTGTGGCACGTGGGATCTTTACTTGTGGTATGTGGGATCTAGTTCCTCAACTAGGGATGGAACTCAGGCCCCCTGCATTGGGAGCCTGGAGTCATAGCGACTGGACCACCAAGGAAGTCTCAATACTCATGACGTCTTTTTTAATGCTGTACAATATCATACAAGTTAAAGCCATATACAATATAGTCACAATTTTGAAAGGTTATACTCCATCTATTGTATGACATCTATGACTATTTTTTAATATAGAGAATGTGACCTGGAGATAAAATGAAAATAAATATTACATTAAGTGGAAGTTTAAGTATTGAAAGGGAGAAAAGGCTAGACTGAAGGAAGGACCGGCTAATGCAAGGAGGAGGAGTAGAGTGAGGGAAAAGGAAAGGAGGGGATGTTCCTTTGCAAAAGGAGCGGTGAGGGGTTGGCGGGGGGATCTCTTTTCACTCAGACCTACAGTGGAACATGGAGCCCAGAGTCCAAGGCCCAGAGGAGAGTGAGAACAGCGTGCTTTGAGGGGACAAGAGCAAGCCACGGCCTGGGTGGTGAGGAGACCTCCTGGGGGAGGAGGTGCCAAGGAGCAGATTTCTGAATATGGTGCTGAAATGCCTCAAATTCCTGGAAAAGTCTGTGTAACGCAAGGTCAGGCCCAAGAAGAATGCAATTGGAGGGATGTCCACACAGCCCACCACCTTGCAGAGAACCAGCCGTAAATCTTATCTCTCCACCCACGGAGAGCTGGGGAGAGCTATCTCCGCATTCTCCGGAATTCAGGCTGAGTCAGCCCTGGGGGTTGGGAGGCCTAGGCCATACACCTGAGTCACCCCAGCATGGGTGGTCCATCCGGAAATGAAGTTGGAGCAAAGGGTGGCCAGGATCACTGATGCCAACAAAGGCTAAGTGTCTTGGATTCCTATCAGCGAGCCCTTAGCCAGAAATTTCCCTCCCAAGAAAGTTATGTCCCGGGGCTGTACAGCACTGTATTGCAGGCAGCAACTTTGGACATTCAGGACAGTGAATTTCTTGTGGCCTGTGGGTTTTCCCTCTCTCTGCCACCATCAACTACTTCTCCAGCTTCAAAAATGGCAGTTGACTCACCCTCTTTCTTGGGGCATTGGAGTAGGACCCAGAAGGGAGCCCAATCCTGATTCCAATCTGTCCCCCTTCCGCCCTGAGTGGAGCCCTGGCTTCTGGGAAGGAAGGAGGAGAGAAGAGGCAGTGTTCCTTGCTGTCTGTGGCCCTGAGAAATTCTCCAACTCCCTGCCATGTTCCCTCCCGCCTTCTCGCAAGCAGGTGAGAAGGGGCCCCAGGGAGAGAGACGTGCAGCCACGAACTCCTCCTCCTCCTCGCAGAGTTGGGGGAGAGGTGACCTCACTGCCCGCCTGAGGCTCCTAGACACGTAGGCTTTTTCCCTGTGGCCCAGCCCCCCTCCGCCTCCACACTGAGCTGGCTTTGCTTTGCTCCAAGTTGTCCTCTCCCAGGGCCCAAGGCCCAGGGCCCAGCCAGACTGTTCTACAAATACCACTTTGATCCTGTCACTCCCCAGCTCAGAACTTCCTTTGCCTTCAGAGTAAAGGTCAAGCGGCTCATGAAGGATGGAGCTGAGTCCTTCCTACCTGGCACTAGCTGCTCCTGCCCCAGCCCCAGGGCTCTGCCTGTCCCTCCTGCCGCCATCCTTGGCACCTGCACCTGCTGAAACCTTACCCTTCCTGCAGGCCCCGGCTCCAGCACACCCCGGGCCCTCTGCAAACATTTACTGAATGAAAATCACACACCAGGCACCTCCGCACACCGCCACCCACAGTCAGCACAGTAGGAAGTGCCCCTCCCACAGAGACCCCAAGAACCGACCTTTGTTACTCCCTGGGCTGGGTTATACCTGTCTGAGCACCCCTCCCTGATTGTAAACCCAAGCCACAGGCATCTGACAGGCAGTGGACAAGGGCGAATGAAGCAGGCGCCCATATTCATCTCATCTGATCTGCACAGTAACCTTGGGAGCTCAGTATGGTTATCCTCATTCACAGATGAGGAACCCAAGGCTTAGAGAAGTGATTTGCCCATCCAGTGGTATTTGGGGCTCAAGCCAGGGCCCCCAGATTCCAATCCAGGGCCTTCACACCCGCTGTAAGGCGCTTCCTCAAAAATCAGGGTGGTGGGACTTCCCTGGCAGTCCAGTGGTTAAGACTCTGCCTTCCAGTGCATGGGGGGCAGTTTCAATCCTTGGTCAGAGAGCT
>NW_011494955.1:6554927-6558296 GCF_000754665.1 Bison bison bison
GGAGGAGAAGGGGATGACAGAGAATGAGATGGTTGGATGGCATCACTGACTCAATGGACATGAGTTTGAGCAAGCTCTGGGAGTTGGTGATGGACAGGGAAGCCTGGCGTGCTGCAGTCCATGGGGTTGCAAAGGGTTGGACACAATTGAGAGACTGAACTAAACTGAACTGCACCCTTTTGAGACTCTAAAGCACAATCACAGATTATCAGCATCTCCCATACAACTCAGGGGGCTCTTGGGCTCAGGAAACCATCACAAAAGCCAGACTGAGAGCCTCAGCCTTGGATGTTAGGATCCCCAGGATGGTACCTCAACCTCCTCTGGCCAATCCCATCCACTCCCAAAGATGACAGCTCATAGACCCACATCTCCAGACTCTCAGGAAAGTTTCAGACCCATATTCCTGATTGCCACCTGGATATCTCTCCCAAGTCCCAAAGTCAGTAGGTTTCCAAACTGAAGTCACTGCCTTAACACCACCCTCCTGGCCTTCCTTCCTTTCATAATCCTTGTCAGGTAGACACCATTACTGCCTCCAAAGCAAGAAAATTGGGAGTAACCCAGGAATGGTACTCTATAACATGCCTAATATGGTTGTTATGAGACTAAATAATGTGATATGTGTAAAGTACATAGGATCATGCCTGGCACTTCATAGGTTCTCAGTAATTGTTCATTATTATGGTTGCTATTCTTTCATCTTTTTTCCCCCTTATATCTAATTAGATACCAAGACCTGCCAGCTCTAACTTCCAAACTTCCCTTGAATCTATTTTCTACTCTGTTTTTCCACTGCTGCTGCTGCTGCTAAGTTGCTCAGTCGTGTCCGACTCCTAGCGACCCCATGGACTACAGCCCACCAGGCTCTCACGTCCATGGGACCCTCCAGGCAAGAGCACTGGAGTGGGGTGCCATTGCCTTCTCTAAGCTGGGCATTCATTATCACATGCCTAGATGACTGCAGTAATCTCCAGTCTTGTTCCTTCCTATTTTTCCAAGTTATACAGCTAAAATGGTCTTGCCAAAATGCAATTCTGACCATGACACTTCCCTATTTAATCTTCATTGTCTTCCTAGATCCTAAAACAGTAGCCCCAACCTTTGGTGCACTCCTAGGGAACTTGTTATAAATAGAGGTTCAGACCCCAATCCTTTGCAAGCCTAGGGGGTACCTTGGCACTTGCATTCATAACGCATTCCCTGATGTATCTTGTGTAAAAGAAAATTAAGAAGCAAAAAAGGAAAAACTATACAAAGTCTGCAAGGTCCTCCTTGACTTGGCCCTCAGCAACCTTTCCCACTTCATCTTCTGCCTCTTCCTTCTATCCACTATATGTTGACTCCCCACATATTCAACAAATATTTTTGGAGCACCTAATAAACACAGGCATTGAGGACACAAGGGTAAGCAAAATAGACATGGCCCCTGACCTTACAATTTAGTTGGAGAGAAAGATAGTAACCTAATAATCACATTAATGAACATGTAAATATTGAGGCTTCCCAGGTAAAGAACCCACCTGCCAATGCAGGAGACACACATTCAATCCCTGGCCCAAGAAGATCCCACATGTCATGGAGCAACTAAGCCTGTCCGTCACATCACTGATTCTGTGCTCAGGAGCCTGGGAACTGCAACTACTGAGCCTGTGTGCCCCAGCTACCGAAGCCTGAACACCAAGAGCTCATGCTCTGCAACAAGAGAAGCAACTGCAATGAGAAGCCCAAGCACGGCAACAAAGAGTAGACTCCACTCTCTGCAACTGGAGAAAAGCCCTCACAGCAACAAAGCCCCAGCATAGCCAACAGTAAATAAATACAATGGTTTTAAAAATATGAATAAATAAAAAGTAGGGAAAAACACTCACTTAGGTAAAATGGACAAGATTTGACCCTAAGCTGATACAGTGATGGAGGGTGGGAAGTGTCAAGGATGACAACTCAGTTTTTGCCCTAGACATCTCTTTGGATGGTGATACCATTCCATGAGAAGGGAAAAATTAGAAGAAAGTCACACAAATATCAGACAAAATGGACTTCAAAACAAAGAATATATCTGGGATAAAATGAAGTCACCCAGTCGTGTCCAACTCTTAGCGACCCCATGGACTGCAGCCTACCAGGCTCCTCCATCCATGGGATTTTCCAGGCTAGAGTACTGGAGTGGGGTGCCATTGCCTTCTCCATCTGGGATAAAGAAGGACATTATAGAACGACGAAGAGGCCAATTCATCAAGAAGCTACAGTGATCCTAAATGTGTATGCACTCAACAACAGAGTTTTAAAAAACACAAAAGAGAAATTGAAAGAACTGAAAGGAGAAGTAGATAAATCCAAAATTACAGTCGGAGGCTTCAGTGTTCCTTTCTCAGTAATTAATAAAATAAATAGAAAATCAGTAAAGATGTAAAAGACTCAGAAAACATCATCAACCAATATGATCTAATTGATACATAAAAAATTTCACCCAACTACAGCAGAATATATATATTTTTCAAGTGAACATTTACAAGAATAGCCCAGATTCTGGGTCAAAAAAAAAAAAAAAACAGATCTCAACAAATTGAAAAGAAATGAAATCATACAATCTATGTTCTCTTACCATAAGAGGCTTAAAAATGGAAATTAATAGCAGAGTATATCTGGAAAAATCTCCAAATATTTGTGAATTAAGCTACATACTTATAAATAATCCATGGTTAAAACAACTCACAAGGAAATTTAGAAAATATTTTAAATTAGTTAGACATTTTGGGACACAGATAAAGCAGTGCCTAGAGGGAAATTTATAGCATTAAATACTTTTTTTAAAACCCTTGAAATAAAACCTAAGCCTCCAAGTTAAAAAACAGGAAAAGAAAGCAAATTAAAACCAAAGCAAGAAGCAAGCAGAAGGCAGGAAATAATAAATTTAAGAGCAGAAATCAATGACCTTAAAAATAGAAAAACAGTAGAAGAAACCAGTGACACCAAAAGCTGATTCTTTGGAAAATGAAAACTATTGGTAAAACTCATCTAATAGGGAAGGAAAAAAAAAGAAGACATAAACTACCAATAACAGCAATGAAAGAGGGGATTTCAGCTCCTGTAGATGTTAAGAGGATAATAAGGGAATATTGCTGCCTATAAACTTGACAACTTAGACGAGACTGGAAAAGGTCAGTTTTCATTCCAATCCCAAAGAAAGGCAATGCCAAAGAATGCTCAAACTACTGCACAATTGCACTCATCTCACACGCTAGTAAAGTAATGCTCAAAATTCTCCAAGCCAGGCTTCAGCAATATGTGAACTGTGAACTTCCTGATGTTCAAGCTGATTTTAGAAAAGGCAGAGGAACCAGAGATCAAATTGCCAACATCTGCTGG
>NW_011494955.1:6558396-6571578 GCF_000754665.1 Bison bison bison
GCAGAGACATTACTTTGCCAACAAAGGTCCGTCTAGTCAAGGCTATGGTTTTTCCTGTGGTCATGTATGGATGTGAGAGTTGGACTGTGAAGAAGGTTGAGTGCTGAAGAATCGATGCTTTTGAACTGTGGTGTTGGAGAAGACTCTTGAGAGTCCCTTGGACTGCAAGGAGATCCAACCAGTCCATTCTGAAGGAGATCAGCCCTGGGATTTCTTTGGAGGGAATGATGCTAAAGCTGAAACTCCAGTACTTTGGCCACCTCATGCGAAGAGTTGACTCATTGGAAAAGAGTATGATGCTGGGAGGGATTGGGGCAGGAGGAGAAGGGGATGACAGAGGATGAGATGGCTGGATGACATCATTGACTTGATGGACGTGAGTCTGAGTGAACTCCGGGAGTTGGTGATGGACAGGGAGGCCTGGCGTGCTGCAATTCATGGGGTCGCAAAGAGTTGGACATGACTGAGCGACTAAACTGAACTGAACTGAACTAATTCCTTTAAAAATGTAAAATACCAAAGAGCATGCAAAAGAATTAGAAAACCTAAATAGTTCTACATCTATTTAAAAAAATAAATTCTTAATTAAAAACCTTCCACAGAGAAAAGTCTGGACTTAGATTGCTTCATTAATGAATTCTACCAAACATTCAAAGAAGAAATAATATCAATTCTACACAATTCTTTCAGAAATCAGAAGAGGAGGAACCTGTTTCTAACTCATTTTATGAAGTCAGCATTACTCTGATACCAATGCCAGACAAAAACATTGCAAGAAAAGAATAGATCAATATCCTCCAGAAACATTAATGCAAAATCTTTTCCAAAATATTAACAAATCAGCAACAAATAAGAAGAACAATACATCATAATCAAATAAGATTTCTCCCAGATACAGAAGATGGGCCAAATATTCAAAATCGATATAATTTATTTCACTGGTAGACTAAATAAGAAAAATTGTATGTCCATCTCAATCAATACAGAAGAACATTTAACAAAGTTCAACCTTCATTTATGATTAAGAACTCTCAGCAAAAATTACCTTCATCAGATGATCTGATGAAGAGCATGTACAAAAAAGCGTGGTTAACATCACTTTCGGAGAAGGCAATGGCACCCCACTCCAGTGTTCTTGCCTGGAAAATCCCATGGACGGAGGCGCCTGGAGCCTGCAGTCCATGGAGTCACTAAGAGTCAGGCATGACTGAACGATTTCACTTTCACTTTTCACTTTCATGCATTGGAGAAGGAAATGGCAATCCACTCTAGTGTTCTTGCCTGGAGAATCCCAGGGACGGGGGAGCCTGGTGGGCTGCTGTCTATGGGGTCGCACAGAGTCGGACAGGACTGAAGCGACTTAGCAGCAGCAGCAGCAACATCACTTTTAATACTGAAAGAATTAATGCTCTCCTTACAAGATCAGGAACAAAACAAAGGGTCTAGACTACTAAAAACAATTTTGAAAAAGAAGAGGAAAGTTGGAGAATTCATGCTACCTGATTTTAAGACTTACCATAAAGCTACAGTAATCAAGACAGTGGGGTATCAGCATAAGTACAGATATATACATCAGAGTCGGGTATCAAGGTAGATTATTGCAGAAAAGATAGGCTTTTCAACAAATAGTGCTGCAACAATTAGAGATCTTCGTGCCAAAAAAAAAAAAATTAACCTCAACCCAAGTGCTCTGCTTGTCAGTGACAAGAATCAACTCAAAACAAAAAACTTAAAAATATAAAACTGAAGAAAACATAAGAAAAACCTTAGTGATCTCAGGTTAGATAAAGATTTCTTAGAACACAAAAAAAATATAAACCATTAAAGGAAAATCTGGCAATGTAATTTTACCAAAATTAAAAACTTCACCTATTGTAATGATACTATTAAGAAAATACAAAAATAAGCCACAGATTGGAAGAAAATGCTTGCCAAACACATTAACTTAAGTGAATCTTAGGCCAAAATATAAAATCTAGAATCACAAATGTTCTAGAATAAACAGAAAAAAAAAAATCTTTGTGACTTTCAGATAAGCAAAGATTTCTCAAATACAGCACCAGAGCATAACCCTTTAAGATAAAAACTTGGTAAACTGGACTTCCTCAAAATTAATTAATAGCTTCTCCAAAAGAGAAACCATGAAGAATATGGAATTACAAACACAAAAGGAGAAAATATTTGTAAATCACATATATGATGAAGAACTTAGATCTAGATATATTTTTTAATCTCAGAAATAAATAATAAAAAAGGCAACACAATATTTTTTAATTTTTTATTGACGTACAATTGATTTACAATGTTGTGCCAATCTCTTCTGTACAGCAAAGTGACTCAGTTATACACATATAGACCTCCTTTTTTTAAAATATTTTTTCTGTTATGGTTTATCGAAGTGAAAGTCACTCAGTCGTATCCGACTGTTTGCGACCCCATGGACTACACAGTCCATGGAATTCTCCAGGCCAGAATACTGGAGCAGGTAGCCTTTCCCTTCTCCAGGGGATCTTCCCAACCCAGGGATCCAACCCAGGTCTCCTGCATTGCAGGCGGATTCTTTACCAACTGAGCTATCAGGGAAGCCCATGGTTTATCAAAGGAGAGTGAAAATAGTTCCCTGTGCTACACAATAGGACCTTGTTGTTTATCCATCTTATATATAATAGTTTACATCTGCTAATCCCACATATCTAGTCCTTCCCTCCCCTGACTCCCACCCCTCTGGCAACCAGAAGTCTGTGAGTCTGTTTCCATTTCATAGATAGATTCTTTTGTGCAGTATTTTAGATTCTACATGTAAGTGCTATCATATGGTATTTGTCTCTTTCTGACCTACTTCACTGAGTGTGATAATCTCTAGTTGCCTCCATATTGCTGCAAATGGCATTTTTTTTTTTTAATAACTGAGTAGCATTCCATCATGTATATGTATTATGTCTTCTTTATCCATTTATCTATCGCTGGACATTTGTTTCTATGTTTTGGCTATTGTGAATAGCACTGCTATGAACATAGGTGTGCATGGGTCTTTTTGAATTATAGTTTTGTCTGGGCGTAAACCCAGGAGTGGGATCGCTGGATCATATGGCAATTCTATTTTCAGTTTTCTTAGGAATCTCCACACTGTTGCCCATAGCAGCTACACCAACTTATATTCCCACCAAGAGTGTAGGAGGATTCCCTTTTCTCCACACCTTCTCCAGAAGCATTTGCTATTCGTAGACTTTTGATTTATTTTTATATTTTTCAATAATTTTATTTATGTCTTTAACGGCCGCGCTGGGTCTTCATTGCTCCATGGGCTTTTCCCCAGTTGCAGCAAGCAGGGGCTACCCTCCAGCTGTGGTGCGAGGGCCTCTCATTGCAGTGGCTTCTCTTCTGGAGCATGGGCTCGAGCACACAGGAGGGCTTCAGTAGTTGCTGTTCCCAGACTCTAAAGCACAGGCTCAATGGCTGTGGTGCGTGGGCTTAGCTGCTCTGTGGCACGTGGGATCTTCCCAAATCAGGGATCGAACCCGTGTCTCCAGCATTGGCAGGTGAATTCTTTGCCACTGAGCCACGAGGGAAACCTTGTAGACTTTTAAGATGGACATTCTGACCTGTGTCAGGAATTACCTCATTGTAGTTTTAATTTGCATTTCTCTAGTAATTAGTGATGTTGAGCGTTTTTTCATGTGTCTACCGGCCATTTGCATTTCTTCTTTGGAGAAATGTCTGTTAAGGTCTTCTGTCCAGTTTTCGATTGAGTTGTTTGGGTCGTCTATTGTTGACTTGTATGAGCTATTTGTGTATTTTGGAGATTAAGCCAAATCTTTTGCACAGACACCTCATCAAAGAGGTATACATGGCAACAAAGGTGCATAAAAAAGATGCTCAATGTCATTAGTCATTACGAAAATACAAATTAAAGCTACCATGGGATATTACTATGCACCCACCACACACACACAAAAAACTATAATTAAAAAAAAAAATAAACAGAACATTTCTGGTAGTCCAATGGCTAAGACTCTGTGTTTCCAATTCCAATGCAGGAAACACAGGTTTGATCCCTAGTCAGGGAAGATACCACATGCCATATGGCACAGCAAAAAAAATAATAATAATAAGACTTCCCTGGTGGTCCAGTGATTAAGAAGCCATGTGTCAGTGCAGGCAACATGAGTTTGATTCCTGGTTGAGGACAATTCCACATGCTGTGGAGCAACTAAGTCTGCGTGCCATAACTACTGGGCCCATGCCCACAACTACTGAAGCCTGTGTTCTGGTGCCCGTGCTCCACGAGGGAGTAGCCCCCACTGGTCACAACCAGAGAAAGCCTGAGTGCAGCAATAAAGACCCAGGGCAGCCAAAAATAAAAAATAATAACGATCTTTTTAAAAAAAGAAAGAAAATTGATGAGAAATTATCACCAGGGAAGGTTAGTTTTTAAAAAGAAAAAAAAAAGAAGATAATAAAAAGAGCTGGTGAGGGTGCAGAGCAATTGGAACTCTCATACATTACTAGTGGCAATGCAAAATGGCACAGCCACTTTAGAAAACAGCTTGAACACAATATTGTAAATTGACTATATTTCAATTGAAAAAAAATAGTTTGGCAGTTTCTTATAAAGTTAAACATATACTTATCACACAACCCACCATCCCATTTCTCTTATCCAGGAGAAATGAAAACATAAACCCACACTGGGAGCTATACACAAATATTTATAACAGCTTTATTCATAACTACTAAAAACTCAAGACAACTCAAATATCCATGTACTGGTGAATGAATAAACAAGCTATGTACTTCCACAAAATGGACTACTACACAGCAACATTCCCTGGTGGCTTAGTGGTAAAGATTCTGCCTGACAATGCAGGAGACACAGGTTCAATCCCTGGGTCGGGAAGATCTCCTGGAGTAGGATACGGCAACCCACTCCAGTATGCTTGCCTAGAACATCCCATGGACAGAGAAGCCTGGTGGGCTAAGTCCATGGGGTCGCAAAAAGAATCAGATAAACTTTATCAACTAAACAACAAATAAGCAATAAAAAAGAACAAGCTGCTGATACACACAATAACATTGATGAAACACAAAAGCATCATGCTAAGAGACAAACGGCTACATATTGTTTGATTCAATTTACATGGCATTCTGAAAAAGGAAAAATGATAGGAGCAGATTGATGGTTGCTGGAGTTGGGGGTGGGCAAGGGAGATTGACTATGAAAGAGTACAATGGGACTTTTTGAGGTGATTAAAAGTTTTATATCTTGATTTATGGTGGCAGATCTATAACTGTATTATTTGTCATAACCCATCGAACTGTATCCCTAAAAGAGTGAACATTATTGTATGCAGATTGTACCTCAATAAATCTGAATTTTTCAATTTATTTATTTTTTAATTGAAGGATAATTGCTCTACAGAATTCCATTGTTTCCTGTCAAACCTCAACATGAATCAGCCATATGTATACATATAATCCCCTCCCTTTTGAACTCCCTCCCATCTCCCTCCCCATCCCACGTCTCTATGTTGATACAGAGCCCCTATTTGAGTTTCTTAGCCATACAGCAAATTCCCCATTGGCTGTCTATTTTACATATGGTAATGTAAGTTTCCATGTTACTCTTTCCATACAACTCCCCTCTCTTTCCCTCTCCACATGTCCATAAGTCTATTCTCTATGTCTATTTCTCCATTGCTGCCCTATAAATAAACTCTTCAGTACCATTTTTCTAGATTCCATATATATGCATTAGAATATGATATTTATCTTTCTCTTTCTGACTCACTTCACTCTGTATAATAGGTTCTAGGTTCATCCACCTCATTAGAACTCACTCAAATGCGTTCCTTTTTATGGCTGAGTAATATTCCACTGTGTATATGTACCACAGCTTCTTTATCCATTCATCTGTCGATAGACACCTAGGTTGCTTCCATGTTCTAGCTGTTGTAAATAGTGCTGCAATGAACAATGGGATACATGTGTCTTTTTCAATTTTGGTTTCCTCAGGGTATACGCCTAGGAGTGGGATTGCTGGGTCATATGGTGCTTTTATTCCTGAATTTTTTTAAAGAAAGAGGAAAAAAAAAAAACAGATGCCTTAAATCTAATAGCTTTAAGATTTCTTTGGGAATTCCAGTGTTTAGGATGTCATGCTTTCACTGTCGAGGGCATGGGTTCAAAGATCCTACAAGCTTCCAGGTGAGGCCAAAAATAAAAAGGTAAAAACATGAAAAAAGATTTATTGGAAATCAACTGGCTACAATACCCAGTGATGTTCAGGAGATACAGATCTGAAACTCAGAGGAGGGGACTCTGTTGGAGACTGTAACCGGTCTCAGTGCCGGTTGTTTTACCTGGAAAGAGTTCTCCTGACCCCCTCGTTTCTCTAGCAAGTTCCTGCTCATTTTCTGAAGTTCAGCGCATTCCCTCCTACATGAGGTTCTCCATGATCCCAATCCTTCAACACATAATGTGTGACCTCTGTAAGAGCAACAACCTCATCTGACTTTTCTTTGCTGTACCCCCAAAGCCTAGAACATGGCTGGCACAAAACAGTTGCCTTATAAATTGTTAATGAATGGATGAATTATTCCATCTTCTGATAGTACTTTAGGACGTTTCATAGCACGTATCATGTATCATACAGTTATCTGTCCCCTCTAATAGTCTTCTCCTTGATTATCGCTGTTAATTCTTATTTATCTCTGTATCCCCAGCTCACTGTGGAACTGAACCAAACTGAGAGACTTGAACCTCCGTGCTGATAATTCTTCCAGAAGAAGGAGGCAGGGGAGCACCTGTGATGCTCCAGGCCCTACCAGGCTGGTTTAATTCCTGCAACAGATGAGGAAACTGTTAGACAGAGAAGTTCACTGGCTTGGGTACTGACATGAACGACGTCACTCAGCAGGCAAACAACAGAACTAGAACATTAGATCTGTTTGACTCTAAAATGTATGCTTTTTTCCCTATCCTTTCTTTTCCTTAAGATGCTTAACTAGGTGATTTTCAGCACCTTTGGCCACGCTAGAATGATATCATCTGCTCTGACCTCAAATTCTGACAGTCTCCTCTCTGACACACCACATTGCACGCTCCCTTGTTTTCCAGACAGCTGCTGCCATCCGTCATGTCAGCTCCCAAGCCCTAAACTCCTTTTCATCTGAGGTTTTCTTTGCCTTAGCTTTCCCACTCAACCCACCCCAAGAGTCTATTTCAACAATGTGGTAAGCCTAGATTCCCTTGCTTCTGAGTTTCCACCACTCCCTCCCTCTTTCAGCAAGATATTCCCTGAGGATACAGATTCTTATGTGGCTGACCTCATCATAGCCATGTTATGTGACCTTCACTGGGATTTCAAAACCATTCACATAACCTAGTGTACCACATGCATGTAGACATAGACTCCTTTCGTCTGTCCTGCTCTTCACACTGGGGGGAGGCAGAGACACGTAGAGGTTACATCAGGCAAACCCCAGGTGTGCCACCTGCTAGCACTAGCACTCTTCAGGGTCCAGCTGAAATGTCAGGTCCTCCAGCCTCTTAGGCACAGCGCCAACCTCACTCCATTGTCATCGCTTGTTTAATCGTTGATCAGCCTGGCTAAAGAGTACCAAGTACCATCCTGAGGACACCTTTCATCAACCTTGCTACCTACACCAAGATATCACCCCATTTTCTCCTTTCCATCCCTGACAAACTTAGTTGAACCCAGTCATTGCATTGCAGGCGGTTTCTTTATTGTTTAAAGATACACACGCAGGAGGCTTCCCTGGTGGCTCAGTGGTAAAGCATCTGCCTGCCAATGCAGGGGACACAGGTTCGACCCCTGGTCGGGAAAGATTCCACATACTGCTGGACAACTAAGCCTATGTGCCACAACTACTAAGCCCGTGCTCTGCAACAAAAAAGCCACTGCAACGAGAAGCCCACGAATTGCAACTAGAGAAAGCCCATGCAGCAAGGAAGACCCAGCCCAGCCAACAATACATAAAACTATTTTTAAAAAAGATACACACACGGAGCTTCCCTGGTGGCTCAGATGGTAAGGAATCTGTCTGCAATGCAGGAGACCCAGCTTGGATCCCTGGGTTGGGAATATCTTCAGGAGAAGGAAATGGCAACCCACTCACTCCAGTATTCTCGCCTGGGAAATCCCATTGACAGAGGAGCCTGGAGGGCTACAGTCTATGGGATCCATGGGGTCACAAAAGAGTTGGACATGACTTAGAGACTAAACAGCTAAACAAACAAAATCTACACACATACATATTATACATATATATATATATACACACAAAAAGTTTGTATATACATACATATATATGTTCATGTATATACAAACATTCTTTTGGCAATGCCACTCAACCACTCAGTCCAGGATTTTAGCTCCCCGACCAGGAATTGAACCTGGACCCCAGCAGTGGAAGCTCAAAGTCCTAACCCCTGGACTACCAGGGAATTACCCCAAACTTCTTAAAAAGAAAAGTTGACATTCTGCTTCCACTCAGCACTAACCACTTACACCTTGTCCTTTCAGCACCTGGCTTTGGTCTCCATCGCTTTATCGGAAGTGCTGTGCTTGTCCTCAGCCCCCTTGATCTCTGTGTGTGTCCGCCCCTCCTTGAAATTCCTTCTCTTTGGCTTTCATGACAGCCCTCTCCCCTGGTCTCTTTTGGGAGCGGACAGGCGTCTGGACCTCCTCTCCTTTCTCCTCTCTTTTTCCTCTGTCTCTTCCTCCTCTTCTTGCCTTGGGTCCCTTTGTGCAGACTCTGCCCACTTTTTTTGTCTGATCTTTTATCACAGGCCAGCTCATCCACACCAGGGTTTTCCCCAAATCCCCAAGGGGGGTGGCTTCAGACAGGGCTACCACATCTGCCTGTGCAAGTCGGTCACTGCACAAGGGCACCAGGCCAAAGAGACAAGGAAGCTGACTTCCTCCAGTTTGTGCAAAGGCCCTGAGGGCTAGCCTTGGCCCCATAAGCTGCATTCCATACCCCATGCCTCACTCAAGCTGTAACGCTGCTTGTCTAGCTGCCAGTTTCCCCAGACATTGCTGGTAGATCTGCCAGGTTCAAAGCCAAAGCGAGAGAGGCTGATAGAGATGTGGACGTTGATGGGACGAGTTTGAAATGGTTCTCAGACACTCTACTTTTCCATTTCATCCCTTTTCCATAGACTCAGTTTTAGTCACCCTGCCCCGTGCTCAAGATGAAAGTAAAAGAAATAGTGACGATCAGGGAGCAGAAGGCTAGAAGGTAGTGAGAGTGAAATAAAGGGTCTGGGAAGAAAAGGAATAAATGCGGGCAAACCAGAAAAGAAAGGAAACTGACTAGCTTATTCTGCTGTCAAAGCTCTTCCAGGCAGACTGTCACATTTGATCCTCATGAAAACTCTAGTTGTACATATAACTACTATCCTTATTCTACAACTGAAGAGACCAAGGCAGGTAAATTTGCCCAAGCTCACCCAGCCAGCAGTGCAACCCTGAACCCAGGTCTTTGGACACCCACCTCTTGGCAGACTGAAAAGAGGTGATGGGCTGGGGGATGGCATTGAGGTACCTGGAGAGTGACCAGGAGCACCAGGGGCAGAAGTAGGGAAGGGGAAGAGGTTATAAGAATAGGAGCGGCCACCCCTGCCCTGGTAGGTGAGAGCTGCCTTTGTCAGAGGAGACTGCAGGGGACCCCAGGGAGCTGAGGGGACTCCGGAAGGGCCCGATTTCTCTGAGCTTTATCACTGGAGATTCCTGGACAGCTAAATGCTTCTCAGGGCTGACCTTTATCCCTGGAAAATAAGCCAGGATACAAATCCAACTGAAGCAATGATATAAAAGTACCAGAGCCTTCTTTGATCTTCCGAACCCGAGGGACAGGGCCTGGACAGAACCCTCAGAAGCCCTCTGCTACTGACACTGGACAGGCAGGTCCAGGGCCTCCACAGCGGGCAGGGACACTTTCAAAGAAATTCCCAAAAGTCATGAGGGATTCTCATGGGTTCCTGCTCCCAACCCAGTTGCCATCCCCATCATCCCACCGGCCTCCACAGCCTTCCTAACCACATTTCCTGACCCCCAGCCCCACCACTGCCTCTCCTAGAACCCCCCTTTTCATTAATGGTTTGAATCAAAGTCACTTAGGGAGCTTCCCTTACATGCCAGGAATTCTCACACAGCCCCAGACTCTTTTCCCTCGGGTTTCACTCCCGCCCCCTCCCCTGTCTATTCTCTTCCTCTCAGGCTTTGCCCCTGACTCAGCACCCCTTGCAGTCCTCCTGTGGGCAGCCTGCAAGCCAGGCCCTCCACTGAGGGGAGCTGAAGGGAGCCTCCTAGGCCAACTGCTCACCCGCCTCACTGCCCCCTACTGTCCCTGCAAGGACCTCTCACTGCCTGTAACACTCACACTTTTGGAAATCCTGTCTGGAGTCATTCTCTATCCTTCAGTTGTTGGAGAAGATGAGGCGAATCAGACACGTGCCCAATCCTCACCCCACCCCATAACTCCCCGCCATAGACCCCCACCCTCACATTTCAGTTCTTTTTCTAAACAACCACCTCCTCAGGGTTGGGTACAAAATGTATAGCCTAAATGATAAAGCAAAGCCTAAGGGGCTCCAGGCCCTCATGATCCCCCAATCCCTTAATCCCCCCACTATCTAGTTCTCCCAGGGCTGTGGCTCCCGCCCTCCCTGGGAGAGTGCCAGGAGGGGGAAGGAAAGAGCTGACCCCTCCTTATCAGGGTCATCTCAGAATTTACTCAGGAATTAAACCTGTCTCTCAGGTTCCCAGCTCCCCAGCGACCCCTCAGCAGGACACCGGAACCCAGGGCAGGATGGGGGTGGGGACCATTTCCCCTCCTTCAGGACCCCCACCTCAGCCAAGTCTCTTTACTCAGCTAGCCTTCTCTTCAATGTCTTTGTTCTGGCCTCTCTCAGCAGGGCCCCTCCTGCTCTCCCTTCACCCGGGACTGGCCTCACTATCACCCATCCCCCTTCCCACCTGGCCTCCCACCCCCAACTCAGAGCCTCAGTGCTGGGAACCAGGGTGCTCAAAAATGCCCCCTCCCCAGCTCTCCCAGAGACACTCAGATAAAAGTGAAAAGGCTCTGAACCACAGAGCAATCTAGATGTGGTGGAAAAGGGCAGGCTGGTGCTGGAAACCTGAGGTCAGTATCTGCCCCACTGCTGCAAGAGGTCAGGAATGTGGTCACTAACATCAGCTACGGGAGATAAGACCCAGCTGGCAGTGCTCCTCCACCACCCCCAGACAGCGCCTCCCTCCCCAGGCCCCAAAATGTCCCAGGCTGTTGGAGTCAGGCAGCAGTCAGAGAATGATCTGGAAAGAGCTTAGATAAGAACCCTTAGATCTGGACCTGATCCCCGTTGGAATTCAAAGTCCCCCAGGGGTCTTAAGTGACTTAGAAAGAGTCCTTATATCCTGGAGACATCTGCCCTTTTGGAGATTTACCAAATAGTAAGTAAACAGCATTTGTTCAGTGAATGAGTGAGTGATAATTAACATAAGTATCCACTGCCATCCCAGGAGATAGACTGGTCACGCTTGCTTTCTTCTCCTTTTACAAGAGAAGAAACTGAAGTGCCTAGTCAAGTGACTTCCCCAAGGTCACACAGCTGGCAACGTACCCAAATTGGCTGACTTCAAGTTAAGCAAAAACAGCAAAGGCAATACATCATATATGTTATCTCTACCCCTTATTGTGCAATTCTACACAACAAGACAATTCTGGAACCTCGTGGGAGAATGTGAAGGTGAAAGCAGGAGAAACCCCTTTGACTGGCTGGGACTTCTAAGCTCCCAGAAATCTTCCAGGCAAACCTAGTGGTCATTCATTTGTATGCAAATTTGCATTTCATTTGCCTCTTGGCCTTCAGCAGACCCTAACCCTCCCCTGGCCATTTCCTACTCTGACCTCCCCTAGCCAGCTCCTGCTGGTTGCGGGGCGCTGGGTAGGGGCCTCGCCCCAGCAGAGGATGCCAGGACTGGGATGATCCAGGGCCAAGTCCCTCATTTGACCTGTGCCTGCCTCGTCCACCGACCTAATTATTCCTGGGACTCCTTCTCTTCCCAGGCCTCCTTTCCTGTCTGCCCCCTTCTCTTCAGTTCAGCTGGCAGCTCGATAAGAATCGATAGGTCCACTCCAGAGCAAAGAGTACAGACAGGCCTGTAATGCCAGGCCCTGCCAGCCAAACGAGCTGGCGGTGGTGACAGACTTGAAGGCCCAGTATCTCAGGATTCCTCCAGTTCATTCAGTAGGGGATCACCATCCAGGTTCTGAGGTGAAGGGGAAAAGGGTACTTCCCTACCTCCATCGTCTCACCCATGTCCTGACATAAGCTTCCTGGAGGAGGCAGCCCCCTGGAGACAGGCATGGGATTCAGAGAGCCTTTGGAGGAGAAGCAGGGAGCCTGCAGAAAAGTCCTGGTAAGGGGAGAGAGAGCTGGCCACCAGGGCTGAGTCTCAGCTAGAATGTTTCTCCTCTCAGACAGTCTCCATGAGGGATTACTGGTCTTTTCTCCCTGCTGCTGTCCAGGCAATTAGAGCAGGGCCTGACACACAGTAGGTGCCTAACAAATATTTGTTGAACTGCGAGTGCTCAGAAATTGTTTACCCAAGGGTGTGGGTAAGGCTGATACACAGGTGTGTTGAAGTGAGGACTCCAGCTGAGACCACAAAGCACTCCCAAGTAGACCAGACCTCCATGGGAGTGAGCTGAGGCACAGGGGAGGGGAGGTTCAGGGTGAGTTTTCGGGAGTCAGTGTAACTGGTGAGTGAGTGTGTCTGTGGGCAATGACAGCACACGTCTGAGTGTGTGCTAGGGAACAACGGGCAGGAGGGGCGAGAGTAAACCAGCGGGACTTGAAGCTCAGGATGGCGTCTCTCTTCCTCTCTGCCAGCCCCCAGCTTTTCTTCCCCAAGACTCCTGGGGCTTTGGGATTTCCCCCGAGACGCCCCCTGCAGGCGAGAACTTGGCCTGCAGGCTGAGGACAAGGACACACACAACTCGACACTCATCCCCCAAATTCTCTACGAGGCCAGTACCTCCCTCCACCTGGGAAAGGGGGGTACAATTACGTCATTTCCTGCCCTGAAATCCCGGCTGCCAGAGTCAACTTCACCTTCTGCCCTTGGCAGGCCCGGTCCCACTCACTCACCCCCTC
>NW_011494955.1:6571728-6581974 GCF_000754665.1 Bison bison bison
CCGGACCCCACCCCCGCCCCCACCCCTGGGAGCTATAACTTGAGTTGCGGACCTCACACACTCCACGACCCAGCACCTGAGTCCTGGCCTCGCTCTTTCCTCGCGAACAAGCATCATGAGCTTCAGCACCCAATCCACCTTCTCCAACTATCGGTCCCTGGGCTCCGTGCAGTCGTCGGGCCACCGGGTCCGACCGGTCAGCAGCGCGGCCAGCGTCTATGCAGGCGCCGGGGGCTCGGGCTCCCGGATCTCCGTGTCCCGCACCACCAGCGTCCGGGGCGGCTGGGGGTCCGGGAACCTGGGCGCCGGGATGGCCGGGGGTCTGGTGGGTGTAGGGGGCATCCAGGGCGAGAAGGAGACCATGCAAGACCTGAATGACCGCCTGGCCTCCTACCTGGAGAAGGTGAGGAGCCTGGAGGCGGATAACCGGAGACTGGAGAGCAAAATCCGGGAACACCTGGAGAAGAAGGGACCCCAGGTCAGAGACTGGGCGCATTACCTGAAGATCATCGAGGACCTGAGGGCTCAGGTAAGCGGGCACGGCTGGAGTGGCTCCCACTCCCAACCAGTGTGACCCTCCAGTCACCCTCTCCCTTCTCTCTCCTCCCCCTACCCCAAGGATAGGAATTTTAGTAGGGGGAGGTGTATGCACTCCTCTCCCCTCCCTATCTCCCGCCCCGCCCCCAACTCCACCCGTCGGGGATTAGGGATGTCCCGGATTTCCACACACACCGCCTCCCCACCCCCGCTTCACAGGGACCCCAAGGGTGGGTGAAAGGGCACGGACAGCTTCCCCAGGGGAGAGTGGGAAGAGGAGGGGGAGCTTCACAGAGGAGCGGACAGCATGCAGGGAGGCGAAACAGGCCCACACAGAGGACCCAGACACTCCAGCTTCTGGAAGACAGTTGGAGGGGTTAATCGGATGTGGCTAAGGCTGAGTCATCCTGGAGTAAACACACGGCCTACCTGTGGGAGAGGCCAATGGGGCCTGCGCTGAGCAGGTGCACTAAAAACAGCAGGAGGGAACCTGGGAGAGGACTTTTCAGTAGCTGCTCATTTAGTAGACAGGCCAGCCAGCAGAGGCCTAGAAAGAGAGGCAGTAGGAGACTGGGAAAGGTGGAATTTGGGAGTCCGGGAAACGAGGGAGCAGTATGAGGAGCACAAATGGAAGGACCTAGGTATAGGAGGAGAGCCTCTGGTTATTCCAGGGACCCGGAAGGTTTTTTCAGAGACACATAACACCCTCCACTCAGCCCACCTCATCACTTAACACCTATTCATGGAGCGACCTCTGTTTACAATATCCCCAGATTTTTGCAAATTCTGTGGACAATGCCCGCATCGTTCTGCAGATTGATAATGCCCGTCTTGCTGCTGATGACTTCAGAGTCAAGTAAGGCTGGGGGTTTAGGAAGCTGGGGTCAAGGGGATTTTGTTCAGTTGTGGGTGGAGCTGGGTGGATGAGAGTAAAGCATCATCAATTTATTCTTCATGTAACTCAGTGTGAAGAACTCTGCCCCCCAAGTGCCAGGAATGGTGTTCAGAGGCTTAGTGCTTGATTCCTGACTTCAGGTGGCTGGTGTGCATAAGGCTGCTTTTAGGAGGTGGCATGGGTTGAGAAGGTTTGGGACCAGAGGCGGGGCCCTTCTGATCACCTCCACTCCCCGTAGGTATGAGACAGAGCTGGCCATGCGCCAGTCTGTGGAGAGTGACATACACGGGCTCCGCAAGGTCATCGATGACACCAATGTCACCCGGCTGCAGCTGGAGACTGAGATCGAGGCTCTCAAGGAGGAGCTGCTCTTCATGAAGAAGAACCATGAGGAGGCAAGCAGTGGCCCCTGGCCACCAGGGGGTCAAGACAAGTCAGGGTTGGGGAGTAGATGGAGCAAGCCACGTACAAGAAGACTTACAGGGAAGTTGAGAACTACCAGCCTAAGCACTTCTTAATCAGACTGTTGCCATGCTCAGTGGTTAACCGGAATTAGAGCATGGTGAGGTCAAAAAGACATGGGTGAGAGGATGAGATGAGGACCAAGGTGGAAACAGCTAGCAGTAGAGGTGAGATGTGATAGAGGATGGTGAGGGAGGAAGGTGCAAGGAGTAGTCTGTAGATGGAGGGACAGGGTGAAGAAAGGAGAGAGAAACCACCACCTGTGAGCAACAAGCATGAGTGGTTAACAGTGGGCATTTTACCCATATGGAGTAGAAGCCCAGAATTGGCATTGCCCAGAGAGCAAAGTCAAAAGATTCCTCAGTTCTGTTCCCCAGCTGATTCTGTAGGACTCCTGGAAGAGGCAGTCACAGATAAAGAGGCTTCCTGGAGCTCTGACCCTGAAACCTTCCTCAACATTTGTCCCTCTCTCTTTTAGGAAGTAAAGGGTCTACAAAACCAGATTGCCAACTCTGGGCTGACCGTGGAGTTGGATGCCCCCAAACCTCAGGACCTTAGCAAGATCATGGCAGACATCCGGGCCCAGTATGACGAGCTGGCTCAGAAGAACCGAGAGGAGCTGGACAAGTACTGGTCCCAGCAGGTACGAGAGAATGATGGATGCCAGGCTCAGCACAGAGGCATGAGGGTGCGGGAGGGAGGCTGATGGAGAAGGAGGAACCTGAGGACCATATCTACCCTGCAGATTGAGGAGAGCACCACAGTGGTCACCTCACAGACCGCTGAGATAGGAGCTGCTGAGATGACCCTCACGGAGCTGAGGCGCACTGTCCAGTCCCTGGAGATCGACCTGGACTCCATGAGAAATCTGGTAAGAACCCTCAGCTCCTTTCACTAGGAACAGTTGTTTCTCCCATTGCATTTCCCACTGCTCCTACCCACTAGCCTAGTGCCTGGCAAATAGTAGGCACTCAACAAAGTTTCAAAGAGGGCTGAAAGCTGCAGAGTCTCTCTCTCCACTCTGTCTCACCCCACCCTCCTCCCTGTGCCCCTGCAGAAGGCCAGCTTGGAGAACAGCCTGAGGGAAGTGGAGGCCCGATACGCCATGCAGATGGAGCAGCTCAACGGAGTCCTCCTGCACCTGGAGTCAGAGCTGGCCCAGACCCGGGCAGAGGGGCAACGCCAGACCCAGGAGTACGAGGCCCTGCTGAATGTCAAGGTCAAGCTGGAGGCTGAGATCAATACCTACCGCCGTCTGCTGGAAGATGGGGAGGATTTCAGGTGAGTGAGTCTCTTTTCCTACCCCTAGAAGCTAGGATCAAGCTACCACTTATCCCCAAGCCCCCATATGCCTGTTCATTGGCCCACTGAGCATTGGGCTGGTGCTCTGTGCATGCCCCGAGAAGAGAACTGACCAAGTGTCGGCCCTAGCTCTTCTTAAGGCACAGGTGGAGTTTGGCTTAAGCAGCTAAGGGGGAATTAGGAAGTAATGCCAGGCTTATTTTTCTTCATTTGCCTTGTTTCTCTTTTCTCTTCGGGGCTGTTTATAACTGGGGCTTTGTCTTCTGTTACAGTCTTGGCGACGCTCTGGACAGCAGCAACTCCAGGCAAACCATCCAGAAGACCACCACCCTCAGGCTCGTGGATGGCAAAGTGGTGTCTGAGACCTCAGACACCAAAGTTCTGAGGCACTGAGGCCGCAGAAGCAGGGTCCCTTGGGGAGCAGGAGATCAATAAAAGTTGAGACATTATTGCATATCATTTTGTGTCTTCCGTGTCTGTTTTCATACTGTGAGCGTACGAATGCCCTGACCGGATAGACCTGTCTCTCTGATCAGGCAGAAATCACCTCTAAGCTCAGGGGTTTCATATGAGTTGGGGGTATGGGCAGAGGAAGTATCTGGGCTCTGGGAAACAGCTTCTCAGAGACATAAGAGGGAGCTACTAGATGAGATGGGTCAAGGGCAGTGGGGAAAATTGCAATAGAATTGTGAACTGGTGATCATAAATTCCCACCTGACAAGTGCTCCTTGGTACAAATCTGAGCCTGAGGAAGAAGTTGTGCCAAAGACAGATGTGTGTGTATAAGTGGGTTTCTTGTCAATAACTGTAATAGTTCATTGCTACTATCAAAAGTTTGCTTCTTGCTTGGTCCTCTGCCAGGCTGTTTCATGTAATGCTCACGATCAACCCAATGGAGTAGATAACTATCCCATTTTCTTTTACTTCATAGAAACATTTTTTATTCTTTTTATATTCTTTTCTATTATGGCTCGTTACAGGATATTGAACATAGTTCCCTCTGCTGTACAGTAGGACCTTATTTATCCATCCTGTATATAATACTTTGCACCTGACAATTCCAAATTCCCAGTCCTGCCTCCGCCATCTCCTCCCTTGGCAACCACAAGTCTGATCTCCGTGTCTGGGTCTCGCTGTTTTGTGGACAGGCTCACTCGTGCCATACTTTAGATCGCACATGTAAGTGAAGTGGTATTTGTCTTTCTCTTTCTCATTTAGTATGACTGCCTGGTTGCACAATTGGGTCCTTTTGATTGGAAGTGTGTCATCTAGTGAAAAAAAAAAAGGATGGCTAAAATTAATCATGCCTTGATTGGAATGGTAATTTATTCTTTTTAATTAAAAGTATTTTTAAAATGCACAAAATCCAAAAGGAAATAAGGAAAGAAAATTAAATATGTCCCATTCCATTCCCCACAGTTAACCACTATAAAAGTTTCTTAAACTAGACATACAAACACATTTTATTTTGTATATGTAGGATTATACTGTTTGTTCTGCACCTCAATTTCTTAAACTCTGTTTTCTTAATTTCACAGTGTGTCTTGGATACCTTTCTGAATCAATATATGTAGACCTACCTTTTTTTTTTAAACCCAGATAAGTGAATTTGGAATCTCTTCTACCTTCATTTGGAATCCATATGCATATTCCATTTACTAAAAAATTGTTAGTCCAGGATCGAGGGAGAAAAAAAAAACAGAATTGCAACGATTATGCATTCTGTCACACATCCTGTTTTGGTGCCAATTTCAATTAATTTTTCCTACCCATTGTCCAGTTGAATGTTTATATCACATAAATCTGCTTTTAATCTGCAATACAGAGTAACTACTACACTCTACAAATTCTTTCAAAAAATCAGAACCTTGCTCTGTATAAGGTTCAATCATGCTCCACAGACCAATTTGAGAAATGATATTTAGATTTTTCTTGATCCTTGCCTTAGTAATTTGTCATCCGTCTAGTTTGTGAAACATCATACAAAATATGATACCATTTTACATAAGACTTCTTATTGCATCTGTATAGGAATGATGTTGGCATAATTATTTTAAAAGAATCCTCAGTAATTTTCTCTCGGGTCTCAGCAATTCAAAAAAAAAAAAACTGTCATTTGACGGGAAAGGGGCTATTACATTTGATCTCACATCATATGTCTCATTATTTTGAACAGCTGCTTGGTATTTTAGTGTGTGGAGTATGAATTTACTTAACCCGGATCTTCTAGCAATGAATGTCTTGGTCTCCAGTAGTTTTGTTTTTGCAAAAATGCTGCAATTAATGTTGATTATTATGCATTTAATATCTAAGTAATATGTCGTATGTGAGCATATCTAGGAATTTATCTAGGAATTTATCTACAAATTCCTAAAAATGAGATGTTAGACTGCCATATTACCAAATATTAACATTTATGCAGTGCCTACTTTGTGCCAGGCCCTGTCAGCATATATGTGGTAAACAAAGTTGGTACTGCCCCTACCTCGTGGGGCTCACAGCCTAATGATCAAACGGATGTGCATTTTTATTTATTCTTTCAACAAATACTTACTGAGCACCTACCATGTACCAGCCTCTCTTCTAGGCACTAGGGATTTTCAGTGAACCAAATAGACAAAATATCTGTCCTCATGGAGTTTATATTCTGGTGACGGGAAACAGATACTAACTGCAACACAGCATGTTAGCAAGAAGTTAAGTGTTATAGGCCAGATAGAGCAAGCCAGGAAGACTGTAGTCAGGAAAGTGCAAATGTGATGACCCCAGGATAATGAATCTCCGACTAAAATGGAAAACTGAGTTTTTACTTAAGAAATACTGTGTGTTTATTCTGCAATCTCTAAAAACATGAAGGTCCTTCAAGAAAAGCTAAAGATAGTACTGCCAGAGCCCCTTTGTCCTTGAGAGGCCCACAGGACAGTGGCGCCAGGACAGGCAGCCTCGAGGGCCACGGAAGCCCCCAGAGGAAGGGATTGGGCATCTTTACCGAAGTAGGCTCCCCCAGAGAAGATGAGTCAAAGGGTGCGTGAAGTGAGCACAGCAAGGGTCACTCTTCCTGAGTCACAAGGAGAGGTCATCTGGGAGCTTCTGCAGGTCACCTGGGTCCTTCAAAACATCCTTCCTGAAAGCAAGGTGCCCTAGTGAGGTGTTTCTCACCCTTCTTAAACCTACCTTCCCTGAATAAAATAACAATCACTTATCCGACTTCTTTCCCAACCGTTATCATCCCCCACCGCTAATCTTTGCAGGAGTCTACAGGAAATGAAACCTTGGGGCAAGATGGTTGACCTTTACTTTCTGAGACTTGTTATAGGAAGGCCATTGAGGTAGAAGTCTGACGTGGTCCTCTCCACCATTTTCCAAACGTGTAAGTATCACATGGCAAGTAGTACATCCCTCTGACCACACAAGTGCCCCAGAAGTCTGATGAGCCCCCGACAAAGTATTCTACTGCGCTGGTGGGCCATCACTGGAATTCGGGGCGGCGGGGGTGGGGGGGCCTGCTGCACAGGATGTGGGGTCTGAGTTCCCGCACCAGGGGTCAAACCTGTGCCCTTGCAGTAAAAGCACAGAGTCTTAACCTCTAGACTGCCAGGAAAGTCACCTCGCTGAAATTTAGTCAAGAGGAATCTAGCTTTTCTTAGGCCTCTAAAACAAAGAGACTTATGTGGGACAGCGAGTAGACAGGCCTGAGACTAGACTGACCCCAGCAAACAGTATGGGAAGTATACCTGGTTCTCTGGTGACTCAGATGGTAAAGAATCCACCTGCAATGCAAGAGACCTGGGTTCAGTCCCTGGGTCGGGAAGATCCCCTGGAGAAAGGAATGGCAACCCACTGCAGTATTCTTGCCTGGAGAATTCCATGGACAGAGGGTCCTAGTGGGCTAGAGTCCAGGGGGTCACAAAGAGTTGGACGTGACTGACCAACACACACACACACACACACACACACACACCTGCCCGAGGGTGAAGCAGAAAGTCCCTGGCAGAGCCCGAGCAGTGCTTGCAACTGAGGCAAATGATGGAAGTAACCTGAGATGAGACATCTGGTATGACTAGCCCTCCCATTGGACAATGTCTTACAGTTCCCAGGGCGCTCACGCATTTGATCCCATTAAAATCCTGTGAAGTATGCGAGGCAGCAGTTATTACTGGCTCTGGCCCAGAGAGGTGGGCACTGAGGTTCACAGAGATCATGTGACAGGTCTGAAGCCACAGAGCAAGAAGCTTAACACAGGAAACTACATTTCCAGATTCCCAGTCCCAAACTCTTTCCTCTGTGCATTACAACTTAAACCTGGGGTTTGGGTCGGGTGGGGGGGAAGCAGGGGTTGGAGTCTCAGCCCTTGGATGCACATTTGAATTACCTGGTGAGATTCATAAACAATATCAAGGCCAGGTCCCATCTCCAGATATTCTGACTCAGTTGTTCTGAGGTTGGGGCACAGGACTCAAGGCAAACGTTAACAGTCTGGTGTGCATGCTCAGTCATTAAGTCGCGTTGACTCTTTGTGACCCTATGAACTGTAGCCCACCAGGCTCCTCTGTCCATGGGATTCTCCATGCAAGAATATTGGAGTGGGTTGTCATCTCTTCCTCCAGGGGATTTTCCTAACCCAGGGATCAAACCCACATCTCCTGAGTCTACTGCATTGGAGGATGGATTCTTTTCCATTGAGCCACCTGGGAAGCCCCAAAAAGCCCGTAGGTGATTCCAATGGGCAGGCAAGGTTGAGAGTCAGACCCAGTCTGTACAGAGGGTCAGCACCATGGCTTTCGCTCCTAATGCAGGAAAGGAAAAGGAAATCAAGGACTCTGTGTGGTCTGGCTGCTTTGGCTGTACTAATGAGCTTAAGAAAAGGAAATGGCAAGCTTGACCTTTTAAATTCTTGGCTTAAAGGGACCAGGCTGATCCCAAGAAAGACTTCCTAAATGAATCTCTTAACTCCTGTAGCCATGGGGCTGATGCAGCTGAAGCCTGATTCTGCAGGTTGTTGGATTACATACACTGAAATCACAACCTTCCCAGGTCTTATGGGAAAAACCAAGAGATTAAGGAGGAATCCTAAGAATAGGCAAAGGGGCTTTGGGATATATTTGAGGATGCTGAATGCCCAGGCCCTGCTAAATCTCACTGGCTGGCAGAGGCAGCCCCTCTTTCTCTGCTTAATGAGGCTGGTTTTGTCTTACTAGGAAACACTGTAAAAGCCTCACTTGCAGCAGTCAATGTGCCATGGACAGTTCAGACACACAACTAGAGGGACAACACAAAATCTGACCCCAGAAGAGAAAACTCACAAAAATTGCAAACATTTACTAGTTTATGAAGAACAATGTATAGAGTAAGATTCTAAAGATCCTAAACCAGAGAGGAAGGAACACAGTTTTAGAATTGGGTTGATTTTTTTTTTTTTTTTTGGTCCCACTGCAGGAGAAGGAAATGGCAACCCACTCCAGTGTTCTTGCCTTGAGAATCCCAGGGACGGGGGAGCCTGGTGGGCGGCCGTCTATGGGGTCGCACAGAGTCAGACACGACTGAAGCGACTTAGCAGCAGCAGCAGCAGCATGGCTTGCAGGATCTTAGCTCCCAACCAGGGATCGAACCCGGCCTTCAGCAGTGAAAGCATAGAGTCCTAACCAATGCACTGCCAGGCGAAATTCCCTGGGCTGAATTTTTTAATATGGGTTCAGAGATTCCAAACTCAGTGTGCTAACTCCAGCAGTTTAGGAATGATTTTTATCTCTTTCCTTAATTTGTTAAAACCTGGATTCAGGAGTGGTGCACGAGGAATGAAGCTGTAATATGAGAAATCCTATTGTATAACACAGAAAAAGAAATCCAAAGACTTAGACAGGAATGTTAAAGGGGATTTATCATGTACAATCCATTCACTCACTCCTAAATAATTCCCCCAAGAGGGCCTAAGGGAAACGTCCTTCACTGAGGCACTGATATATATACTGATGAGAGAAGCACATCATTCTTTAAAAGAGCTGTGCTGATTTTTCTCTGCAGTCAGGAATGAAGATGGACAGCCTGCTATGGAAATGGGCTTCCTGATTTCCATAGCAATGATGGATACCAGCATGGAGAGGCCAGAAGCAGCAGCTGACCACCAGAGGCAAAGTGGGTTTGGTTACCTTAAAAGGCAACAAGGTCAGTGTAATAATCAAAATGGTCTGACTTTCAGGAATCTTTGGCAGTAACTACCTTGTCACACGGCTCCAGTTCTAAAATAATTGGGCAGTCTATTAAAACCATCTTTTTTTGTTATAAATGTGTCTATAAGAAATTCATTTCTAAATAGAGTGAAGTAAGTCAGAAAGAGAAAGGTAAATATGGTATATCAATGCATATATATGAAATCTAGAAAGGTAGTATTGGTGATCCTACGTGCAGGGCAGCACAGGAGACACAGACATAAAGAACAGACTTTGGACACGGTGGAAGAAGGAGAGGGTGGGATGATTTGAGAGAAGACCATTGAAACGTATACATTACCATATGTGAAACAGACAGCCAGTGGCAGTTTGCTGTATGAAGCAGGGAACCCAAAGCCAGGGCTCTGTGACAACCTAGAGTGGTGGGACAGGGGCCTTCAAGAGGCAGGGGACATATGTGTACCTGTGACTGATCCATGCTGATGTATGGCAAAAACCATCACGATATTGTAAAGTAATTACTGTCTAATGAAAATAAAATTTTTAAAAAAGAAATTCACTTCAAATCAAGGACATAAAAATATTAGAAATTTTGCAAAATTTTACCATGTCCTGAACTTGGAAATAATCTATATGCCCAACAATAGGGACTTGGTTGACTACATTTTTGAACAATTGTTTAATGGATTATTAAATCTAATGGGTTGTTAAATCTATTTAGAATACTGACATGAAAAAATTTTCTACAGATAAATGTATCAAATTTTTAAAAATCACAGGTATAAAAAGAATGAAAAAAGAAGATATGTAATGGAATATCAATCAAAATAAAGTAGAAGTGGCAGTATAAATATAAAATATAGTAGACTTCAGAGCAAAGAAA
>NW_011494955.1:6582074-6590847 GCF_000754665.1 Bison bison bison
ACTGAAGGAGAAGGAAATGGCAACCCACTCCAGTGTTCTTGCCTTGAGAATCCCAGGGACGGGGGAGCCTGGTGGGCTGCCGTCTATGGGGTCGCACAGAGTCAGACACTACTGAAGCGACTTAGCAGCAGCAGCAGCAGAGACACTATATAATGATATGAATTCAATCCACCAGGAAGACACAGCAATCCTAACGTATATGCAGTTAACAACAGAGTTGTAAAATATGTAAAGTAAAAAAATTGATTGAAATGAAAGGAGAAACAGAAAAATCTACAATTATAGTTGGAGATTTCAACACTTCTTTCTTACTAACTGATAGAACAACTAGACAGAAAATCAGCAAAGCTAAAGAGGAACTCAAAAACACTATCAACTAATGAAACTTCACTGTCATTTATAAAACAGTTCACCCCCACCAACAGCAGAATACACATTCTTTTCAAGTGCCCACTGGACATATACTGAGACAGGCTATATCCTGGGCCACAGAACTAACCTCAGAAAATTGAAAAGAATTTAAATCATATAGAATGTTTTCTTTGACCACAATGGAATCAAACTAGAAAACAACAACATAAAGATAAGAGAAAAATCTCCAAACACTTAGAAATGAAATACCACACTTCTAAGTAACCCATGAGTCAAAGGAGTCTCAAAAGAAATTTAAAACCACAATGAACTGAATGAAAATTAAAATACATTATCTCAAAAATGGTAGGATACAGATGAAGCAATGTTGAGAGGGGAATTCATGCTCAGCTCCCATTTCAAGAATATAGAAAAAGAACAGCAAAATAAACCACAAGCAAGCAGAAAGAAGGAAATTCAAAAGGAAGAAATTTTGAAAACAGTGACACTGGAAACAGAAAAGCAATAGAGAAAATAATGAAAAAGAGGACTTGTTTTGGCTGCTCTGGGTCTTCCTTGCTACACTAGGGCTTTCCCTAGTAGCGTGGGCAGGAGCTACTCTTCACTGCAACACACAGGCTTCTCATTGCAGTGGCTTCTCCTGCTGCAGAGCGCTGGCTTTAAGTACACAGGCTTCAGTAGCTGCTTAGTCACCCCAGGGCATGTGGAATCCTTTCCAACCAGGTATTGAACCCATGTCTCCTGCACTGGCAGGAAGATTCTTATCCACTGGATCACCAGTGAAGTCCCAAGAACTGCTTCCTTGAGGGCCTTCCCTGGTGGCTCAGTAGTAAAGAATCCACCTGCCAAAGCAGGAGATACAGGTTCGATCCCTGATCTGGGAAGACCCCACGTGCTGTGAAGCACCGAAGCCTGTAGGCCACAATGAGAAGCCTGAGCGCTGCAACTAGAGAGTGGCCCTGTTCACCGCAACTAGAGAAAGTCTGTGTGTAGCAATGAAGACCCAGCCAAAAATAAGTACATAAATAAAAATTTTTTAAAAAGAACAACTTCTTTGAAAAGATGAACAAAATTGACAAATCAAAAGAGAGAGAAGAAACAAATTGCCAACATCAACAATGAAATGGGATTATGTGTGTGTGTGTGTGTGTGTGTGTGTGTGTAGAGACAAGATTATTCTAAAATTTACATCCCACTCCAAATATTCTTGCCTAGGAAATCCCACGGACAGAGAACCCTGGTGGGCTACAGTCCGTGGGGTCTCAAAGACTCAGATACGACTTCCCAACAACAACCCACACATTTAATCCTCACAACAAGCCAATGAAGCTGATATTATTAAATTTAACATCTTGGCAATCTTTTTATAGTCACAAGGCTATTTTTTCCTCTATAGTAAAATAAGAAAAACTTTTTAAAATAAAAATATAATGTATATGGAAAGGCAAAGAAACAAGAATAGCTAAAACAATTACATGAAAGTAGGAAAAATCAGTCCACATGATGTGAACACATTATTTCACTATAGTAATCAAGACTGTGTGGTACTGGCAGAGAGACAGATATACAGATCACTGGAATGACATACAGAACCCAGGAATAGATTCACACAAATATGCCCAGTTTTTGACAAAAGGAAAAGAGCAATTCAATGGAGGAAAAAATAGCCTTTTCAACAAGCAATACGGGAGCAACTGGACAATCACAAATGAAAAACAGCCACCACCATCTCAATCTATGTCTTACACCTTATACAAAAATTAACTCAAAATTGATCACAAACTTAAATGTAAAACACAATACTAAAAAACTCTACGGGGAAAAAAAAAAAAGACAAGCAACAGACTAGGAGAAATTAGTTGCAAACCATACATCTCCCAGGTACTACTGTCTAGAACATATAAAGAATTTTCAAAACTCAACAGTAAAAAACAAACAATCCAATTAGAAAATGGGTTAAAATTTGAAGAGACAGTTCCCTGAAGAGGATATACAGATGGCAAATAAGCATATGAAAAGATGTTCAATATCACTATTGGGGAGATGCAAACTAAAATCACCACAAGATATCACTACACACCAATTAAGATGATTAAAAAATTTTAAATGGACAACACCAAATGCTGGAGTGGATGTGGAAAAACTGGAACATTCATACATAGCTGGCAGGGATGGAAAATAGCACAACTCTGAAATCCAGTTTGGCAGTTTCTTAAAAATCTCACACACAATGCAGCCTTGCACTCCTGGACATTGATGCTAGAGAAACAAAAACTTTATCTTCACAAAAAGAATCTGTACTGCAAAAGCAACTTTATCCTTTGTAAAAATTTTTTAATTAATTTATCTGTAAAGATTTATTTATTAGTTGTGACACACAGGATCTTTTAGTTGAGGCATATAGAGTTTAGTTCCCCGACCAGAGAATGAACCCAGGCCCCCTGCATTGGGAGAGCAGAGTCTTAGTCATTGGAACCACCAGGGAAGTTCTGCAACTGTATTCTTAAAATAGCTAAAAACTAGAAACAATATAGATGTCCTTCAACAAGTAAATGGTTAAATAACAGTACCACATCCTTGCAGTGGAATATTTCTCAGCTATATGCAATAGCCCAGGTGAATCTCCAAGGAAATATGCTGAGAAAAGTCAGTCCCAAATGTCACATATTGTATGATTCCATGTCTATTTCATTCTCCAAATAACAAAGTTATAAAAATGGGGAACAACTTAGTGATTCAGTGGTTGGGGGGAGGGGTGTGGGTGTTAAGAAGGAAATGGGGCCAGAGTAAAGTGTGTGGCCATACAAAGCTAACACCAGAGATCCTTGTGGTGATGGAAATGTCTTGTATCTTTACTTCATCAAGATAAAAGCCTTGTCTGTGATCTATAGTACTACAGTTTTGTAAGAGGCTACCCTTGGGGGAAACTGGGTAAGGAAGTGCGTGGGATTTCTCTGTGTTATTTCCAAATGCATGTGTCTACAATTATCTCAAAATAAAAGTTTAATTTCTTAAAAATGGGTTTGTAAAATGTTTCTCATTTATTCTCTCCAAAAATAACTTTAAGATTGTTTTTTAATAGTCGATCCTTACCTTAAACATATGCGCACTCAACACACACATACCTGAGATTTTTCCCCCTGAGTTCTTTGTGTTATGATAGGAAAGTGCTCCTCCTTCTTAGGAGACTGAGGCGTTGCAGGTGCCCCGGGACTCGCCCTGGGAGCTACCGGAAGTTCCAGAACAAACTGGAAGCCAGGAGACCCAACTGAGGGGTTCTGGGGATACAGCGGCCCTGCACCGGGCACGAACCCAGATTTGCAGAGGCCACGGGACAGGGACAGGGAGACAGCCCTGAGCCCTTGGGGCTGCAGACACCCAGGCGCCCCCTGCTGACGCCACTGGGAACTGGGGATAGGAGAGGCAGACCCGAGGGTGGCGGACGCAGTAGGAAAAGGAGGGTGCGGGCCGGAATGCAGCTTCCCCACGCGGTTTGTTCGGGAAACGAGCCGAGACGGGCTGCGCAGAGCTGAGAAGCAGCTCCGCCAGCTCCAGAGAGTCCTTTAAGGAGAATTTTTGAGATTTAGGGTCCGGCTTCCTGCCCGCCAGTCCCCACCCCCGCGCTGTCCGCGGCTCCATGCTCTGGCGCCTTCTCTGCGTCCTTCTCAGCACCCCCATCCGTTCCACCTTGGCTGTCGCTTTAAGGGGAATCCCACTCCGACACAAAGCTTCTTTTTGTTCTCACATTTCTCACCTTTCCTCTTTGCCCTTCAGCTCCACGAACAAGGACTGCAGCCCTGGAGGAGGTCCTGGATGTGATCTGGTTTGAGTAGGGCCCGCTGGGTGCCAGGGCAGTGGGTTGGCCAGGTGCCCACTGAGGGAGCTAGGGAGGGAAGATGGCTTCTGGACCCAGGGGTGGCAGCCCCCTCACTAGAGAGCCCAGCCTCAAATCCCAGGAAAACCACTCAGACTGGATGACCCTGGGACAGATTCCTTACCTATCAGTGCCTTAGTTTTCTTGTTCCTAAAATAGAGCTAAGGGTAGTGCCTGCTTCTGGGGTTGTTCAGTTCAGTTCAGTTGCTCAGTCGTGTCTGACTCTTTGCAACCCCATGAACCGCAGCACGCCAGGCCTCCCTGTCCATCACCAACTCCTGGAGTTTACCCAAACTCATGTCCATTGAGTCAGTGATGCCATCCAACCATCTCATCCTCTGTCATCCCCTTCTCCTCCTGCCCTCAATCTTTCCCAGCATCAGGGTCTTTTCCAGTGAGTCAGCTCTTCACATCAGGTGGCCAAAGTATTAGAGTTTCAGCTTCAGCATCAGTCCTTCCAATGTTGGGGGGGAGTAAATGAACTAACACATGTAAAGCTTGTTGGACCCATCTAATCTATGCTGTTGTTCAGTCCCTAAGTCTTGTCCAACTCTTTGCGACCCCATGGACTGCAGCACACCTGGCTTCCCTGTCCTTCACTATCTTCCCGGAGTTTGCTCAGACTCATGTCCATTGAGTTGGTGGGTGATGCCATCCAACCATCTCATCCTCTGTCGCCCCCTTCTCGTCGTACCCTCAATCTTTTCCAACATCAGGGTCTTTTCCAAGTCAGCTCTTTGCAGCAGGTGGCCAAAGTATTGGAGCTTCAGCTTCAGCATCAGTCCTTCCAATGAATATTCAGAGTTGATTTCCTTCAGGATTGACTGGTTTGATTTCCGTGCTGTCCAAGGGACTCTCTAGAGTCTTCTCCAGCGCAGTTCGAAAGCATCGATTCTTCAGTGCTCAGCCTTCTTTATAGTCTAACTCTCACATCCATACATGAGAACTGGAAAAACCATAGCTTTGGCTCCATAGACTTTTGCCAGCAAAGTGATGTCTCTGCTTTTTAATATGCTGTCTCGGTTTGTCATAGCATTTCTTCCAAAGAGCAAGCTTCTTTAATTTCGTGGCTGTGGTCACCATCCACAGTGATTTTGGAGCCCAAGAAAATAAAATCTGCCACTGTTTCCACTTTTTCCCCATCTATTTACCATGAAATGATGGGACCAGATGCCATGATCTTAGTTTTTTGAATGTTAAGTTTTAAGCCAGGTTTTCAACTCTCCTCTTTCACCCTCATCTTTAGTTCCTCTTCCCTTTCTGCCATTAGAGTGGTGTCGTCTTTGAGGTTGTTAATATTTCTCCCCAGCTTGTGATTCATCCAGCCCAGCATTTCTCATGATGTACTCTGCATATAAGTTAAATAAGCAGGGTGACAATATACAGCCTTGACGTACTCCTTTCCCAATTTTGAGCCAGTCCATTGTTCTATGTCCAGGTCTAACTGTAGCTTCTTCATCTGCATACAGGTTTCTCAGGAGGCAGGTAAGGTTGTCCAGTATTCCCATCTCTTGAAGAATTTTCCAGTTTGCTGTGATCCACACAGTCAAAGGCTTTAGCATAGTCAGTGAAGCAGAAGTAGATGTTTTTTGGAATTCCCTTGTTTTTTTCTATGATCCAGAAGATGTTGGCAGTTTGATCTCTGGTTCCTCTACCTTTTCTAAATCCAGCTTTATACATCTGCAAGTTCTTGGTTCCCGTACTGCTAAAGCCTAGCTTGAAGGATTTTCAGCAATACTTTGCTTGCATGTGAAATGAGCACAGTTGTACAGTAGTTTGAACATTCTTTGGCATTGTCTTTCTTTGGGATTGGAATGAAAACTGACCTTTTCCAGTCCTGTGGCCAATGCTGAGTTTTCCAGATTTGCTGACATATTGAATGCAGTACATTAACAGCATTATCTTTTAGGACTTGAAATAGCTATGCTGGAATTCCATCACCTCCACTAGCTTTGTTCATAGTGATGCTTCCTAAGGCTCACTTGACTTCACACTCCAGGATGTTTGACTATAGTAGAGTGACCACACCATCATGGTTATCTGAATCCATGGACTGTAACCTTCCAGGCTCCTCTGTCCATGGGACTCTCCAGGCAAGAATACTGCAGTGGGTAGCCATTCCTTTTTCCAAGGGATCTTCCTGACCCAGGGATTGAATCCGGGTCTCCTGCATTGCAGTCAGATTCTTTACCTCTGAGCCACCAGGAAAGCCCTTGTCCGGATCATTAAGACCTTTTTGTGTATATTCTTCTGTGTATTCTTGCCACGCCTTCTCAATCTCTTCTGCTTCTGTTTGGTCCACACCATTTCTGTCCTTTATTGGGCTCATCTTTGCATGAAATGTTCCCTTGGTATCTCCAATTTTCTTGAAGAGATCTCTGGTCTTTCCCATTCTATTGTTTTCTTGTATTTCTTTACATTGTTCACTTGAGAAGGCTTTCTTATCTCTCCTTGCTAGTCTCTGGAACTCTGCATTCAGATGGGTGTATCTTTCCCTTTCTCCACTGTCTTTCACTTCTCTTCTTTTCTCAGCTCTTTGGAAGGATTCCTCAGACAACCATTTCGCCTTCTTTCATTTCTTTTTCTTTGGGGTGGTTTTGGTCACTGCCTCCTGTACAACGTCTAACCTATAGTAAGTGCTGTCTAAGGCTGGATATTATGATAAGCAGGTGAGCACTAGAATTCCCCCTTCTTCTCTTCAGTTTCCATAATCGCCCTCCCCTGCTCTTTCCCTCTCTGCCACAATCTGCTTATGCCGACTGGTCACAAGGAATCAGAAGGGTGGCACACACACTCTTACCATCCAGTGAGTCTCCTCACTCTGGCCCAGGTCCCTCTCCCATCTCCCCACCCTGGGGAAAGTCTCAGTTCTCCTTGGTGAAGAGGGGTAAGGAGAAAGATTTTCCATCTCCTCCTGGGCTGGGTCACCCACTGGGGTGTGAAAAGCAGGGAAGTTCTAAACTCTGAATCCCTGGGACTTCCCTGGTGGTTCAGAGGTTAAGGACTTAACACCTACTGCAGGGGCCCAGGTTCAATCCCTGAACCTAGTCAGGAATCTGAAATCCCACATGCCATGGCAAAAGAAACGCAAATCCTTGTCCCAGCCCTGTCACTACCTCTGTGACCTTGAGTCAGCCACCCTCGGGGCCTTAGTTTTTTCATGAGTGACATAAAGATATTGCTTTCTTGAGCACACATTTATTAGGTGTAGACACTCGCCTGCCCTGCCCTAACTTCTTCATGGGTGGTTGTAAGGATTACTTGAAATAATACAGGTGGAAGTGACTCATGATGTTCCCTAGAATTCCACACATTTTACAGTCCTGGAGTTTTAGGACGCGGCCCAAGTCACTCAGTGCCTGACTTCCCATTCCTCTCACCTCCCAGTCATGTTGGCTCCAGGAGATTAGGGATTTGCATCTGCTTTGTCCTCAGAAGTAGCGAAGGTTCAAATTTGGTCTCTCAGCGTAGGAATCTTCCTTGTGGCCCTCCTGACATCTGTCCTCTGTGGGAAGACTTTAAGATAGCCTGTAAAGAACTTCCCCTATAGTCCAGTGGTTAAGAATCCGCCAGTGCATGGGACACGGGTTCGATCCCTGGTCCGGGAAGATCCCACATTCAGTGGGGCAACTAAGCCTGTATGCCACAACTACTGAGCCGCACTCCAGAGCCAGAGGGCTGCAACTACCGAAGCCTGTGTGCCCTAGAGCCCGTGCTTTGCAACAAGAGAAGTCACTGCAGTGAGGAGCCCGAGGACCACAACCAGTCAGTAGCCCCTGCTCACCACAATTGGAGAAAGCCTGCGTGCATCAGTGAAGACACTGAACAGCCAAAAACAAATAAATAAATACTTTTCTTAAAGATAGCCTGTAAGTATCTGAAATCACTTTGCTGTATACCTAAAACTAACATAATATTAGAAATCAACTATACTTCAATTTAAAAAAAAAAAAGAAAACGTTTTTAGATAGCCTGTAAGTGACTTAAGATAGTGCCCCTTTAAGGGATAGTTAGGAAGTTTGGGATGGACATGCACACATCACTATATTTAAAATAGATAACCAGTAAGCCTCTGCTGCTGCTGCTGCTAAGTCACTTCAGTCATGTCGGACTCTGTGCGACCCCACAGACAGCAGCCCACCAGGCTCCCCCGTCCCTGGGATTCTCCAGGCAAGAACACTGGAGTGGGTTGCCATTTCCTTCTCCAATGCATGAAAGTGAAAAGTGAAAGTGAAGTTGCTCAGTTGTGTCTGACTCAGCGACCCCACGGACTGAAGCCCACCAGGCTCCTCCGTCCATGGGATTTTCCAGGCAAGAGTACTGGAGTGGGGTGCCATTGCCTTTTCCAGTAAGGCTCTACTGCATAGCAAAGGGAACTCTGCTCAATATTGTGTGGCAGCCTGGATGGGAGTGGGGTTTGGGGGAGAATGGATGCATGTATATGTAAGGCAGAGTCACTTTGCTGTCCACCTGAAACTATCACAACTTTGTTAGCTGGCTATACTCTAATATTAAAAAAAAAAAATG
>NW_011494955.1:6590947-6593848 GCF_000754665.1 Bison bison bison
AAAGTTAAAAGGAAGATAGTGTCCCCATTGGGCACTCTAGTTACTAGAGTATTATTGCCACTGATACTGGGCTGAAATCTACCTTCTTGTAACCTTCAAGACACAGCTCGCCCACTAGAATTACACAGAACTCCCTTCTCAGTGAGATATTATCTGTGAAAGTGAAAGTGTTAGTTGCTCATTCATATTCGACTCTTTTGGACCCTATGGACTGTATCCCACCAAGCTCCTCTGTCCACTGAATTCTCTAGGCAAGAATACTGGAATGGGTTGCTATTTCCTTCTCCAGGGAGTCTTCCCAACCCAGAATTGAACCCGGGTCTCCTGCATTGCAGGCAGATTCTTTACTGTCTGAGCCATCTGTGAGTGATTATTATTCTCCTAACCTGTGTAGAGGGAACCCCAAGCACTGTGTACAGATTTAGCTCCACTGTTGGCCTTGGACTCCCCCTGCTTGGGACTAAGCTGGGAAAGCACTTCTCTACCTAAGAACATACAAAGAATTTGAATGAAGGAATGGTTTTAGTGATCCTCAGCTCTTGGGAAGCTGCTTCTCCCAAAGGCCCTGACCAGAACATGAAGAAGTGGCTGGTGCTGCAACAGGAGGGATTTAGGGTAAAGTAGGGATTCAGTGCCCTGGGCCTAAAGCAGGCAGAGTTCCCCCTACCCCCCACCCCAGGCAGTAGGGTCAGCAGGTCCCTACCAAAGCAGCTAAGCTTTCTCCACCAGCCAACCCCTCAGGATCTGAAGGCACTCATTTACATTGTTGACTTTCCTCCAGGCCTTTCCCACACATACCTGTGTTAGAGTGCTGTTTTGTGTCCCCCGCTAGAGCTAATGATTTACACTCAAGGCCAGATGAAAGGGCTTGGGAGCCCGCGAAGGGAGGGAGGAGAACAGGAAGAGACTTTGAAGCCATCTAGATTTGGGGAATGAATTACAGCCCCTTGTGGCCCAAGTCCTCCACCCCAAGTTAGTTCACTATGCCAGACTAATATTGCTCCTTTCCCTCTTCTTCTAAAGCCACTACAATCTCTTCCAGGAAGCCTTCTTCACTCTTCCGTCACTCTTCTTTTCTCTTCCCCATCACCTCACCCTACCCTCACTAATGTCTAAGGCAGTATTTTTCAAAGGAAGGAGTATGAGCAGAAGAGTTGTCTAACCAGCATATCTGCTGCTAAGCTGCTAAGTCGCTTCAGTCGTGTCCGACTCTCTGCGACCCCAGAGACGGCAGCCCACCAGGCTCCCCTGTCCCTGGGATTCTCCAGGCAAGGACACTGGAGTGGGTTGCCATTGCCTTCTCCAATGCATGAAAAGTGAAAGTGAAGTCGCTCAGTCGTGTCCAACTCCTAGAGACCCCATGGACTGCAGTCTACCAGGCTCCTCCGTCCATTGGATTTTCCAGGCAAGAGTACTGGAGTGGGGTACCATTGCCTTCTCCAAACCAGCATATACATAAAACTTTTAAACAAAATTAATAGAATAAGGTAAAATAAACTAAATTGGAGTGCATCCGATGTTGTACTGGTGGATCCTGTTATACTGTTTCATGAAACTCTTAATGTGAAGAGAGAGATGTTTTATAAATATATATATGTATATGTATATATACATATTACTGTGGATTTTAATCAAAAAAAGTTTAAAAGCCACAATCTAAAGCACTTCGTTCTGTCATTTTGATGACATATATCTGGATCTGGATACATGACCCATCTGCCTTACCCATCCCTCTTCCTCCTTCCACCTCTAGATAGCATCCAAAAGATCTTTTATTTCTGCAGTAAAGGAAGTATACTATATCTGTCCAGTATGGTAGCCACCAACTCCATAGGGCCTACTGAGCACTTGAAGTATAGCTAATGTGACTGAGAAAATTTATTTTTACTATATTTAATTTCGATGAATTTAAATAGTCATAGTAGTGGCTAGTGGCTAAGACTACTGTATTGCACAGCGAAGTTCTACACTGAAGGCTCCCTGTGGGCAGAGACTAGGCTGTCTTGCTCACTCTTGTACCCCTGAGACTTGGCAGAGTTCCAGCACGTGATAAGTCACCTATAAACAGTCAGGTGTCTTTGTTTTTGAGACAGAATGAAGTGGGGAAACCACTAGACCACTCAGGTATGACCTAAATCAAATCCCTTATGATTATACAGTGGGAGTGAGAAATAGATTTAAGGGCCTAGACCTGATAGACAGAGCGCCTGATGAACTATGGACGGAGGTTCGTGACATTGTACAGGAGACGGGGATCAAGACCATCTCCATGGAAAAGAAATGCAAAAAAGCAAAATGGCTGTCTGAGGAGGCCTTACAAATAGCTGTGAAAAGAAGAGAAGCGAAAAGCAAAGGAGAAAAGGAAAGATATAAGCATCTGAATGCAGAGTTCCAAAAAATAGCAAGAAGAGATAAGAAAGCCTTCTTCAGTGATCAATGCAAAGAAATAGAGGAAAACAACAGAATGGGAAAGACTAGAGATCTCGTCAAGAAAATTAAAGATACCAAGGGAACATTTCATGCAAAGATGGGCTTGATAAAGGACAGAAATGGTATGGACCTAACAGAAGCAGAAGATATTAAGAAGAGGTGACAAGAATACACAGAATAATCATACAAAAAAGATCTTCATGACCCAGATAATCACGATGGTGTGATCACTCATCTAGAGCCAGACATCCTGGAATGTGAAGTCATGTGGGCCTTAGAAAGCATCACTACGAACAAAGCTAGTGGAGGTGATGGAATTCCAGTGGAGCTATTTCAAATCCTGAAAGATGATGCTGTGAAAGTGCTGCACTCAATATGCCAGCAAATTTGGAAAACTCAGCAGTGGCCACAGGACTGGAAAAGGTCAGTTTTCATTCCAATCCCAAAGAAAGGCAATGCCAAAGAATGTTC
>NW_011494955.1:6593948-6613890 GCF_000754665.1 Bison bison bison
CAAAGTAATGCTCAAAATTCTCCAAGCCAGGCTTCAGCAATACGTGAACTGTGAACTTCCTGATGTTCAAGCTGGTTTTAGAAAAGGCAGAGGAACCAGAGATCAAATTGCCAACATCTGCTGGATCATGGAAAAAGCAAGAGAGTTCCAAAAAAACATCTATTTCTGCTTTATTGACTATGCCAAAGCCTTTGACTATGTGGCTCATAATAAACTGGAAAATTCTGAAAGAGATGAGAATATCAGACCACCTGACCTGGCTCCTGAGAAACCTACATGCAGGTCAGGAAGCAACAGTTAGAATTGGACATGGAACAATAGACCGGTTCCAAATAGGAAAAGGAGTACGTCAAGGCTGTATATTGTCACCCTGCTTATTTAACTTCTACGCAGAGTACATCATGAGAAACGCTGGGCTGGAAGAAGCACAAGCTGGAATCAAGATTGCCAGGAGAAATATCAATAATCTCAGATATGCAGATGACACCAGTCTTATGGCAGAAAGTGAAGAGGAACTAAAAAGCCTCTTGATGAAAGTGAAAGAGGAGAGTGAAAAAGTTGGCTTAAAGCTCAACTCTCATTAGTTTTTTTTAAAATTAATTTATTTGACTGCACTGGGTCTTATTTGCAACATGTGGGGTCCAGTTCCCAGACCAGGGATGGCCCAGCTCCCTGCACTGGGAGCTCAGAATCTTATCCACTGAATCAGCAGGAGAGTCCCCCTCATTCGTGTTTGAATGAATGAGTGAATGAATGAACAGATAAATGAGTGAAAACCTATCAAGATGGGATGATATAAGAAGAACACTCAAGGGAAGGATTAATAAGGAGAGTGAAAGTGTTAGTCCCTCAGTCGTCTCCAACTCTGTGAGACCCCATGGACTGCAGCCCACCAGGCTTCTCTGTCCATGGAATTCTCCAGGCAAGAATACTGGAGTGGGTTGCCATTCCCTTCTCCAGGGGATCTTCCCGACCCAGGGATCAAGTAAGGAGATTTTTGAAGTTGTCCAAAGTTATCTTTGGAGAAGGCAATGGCACCTCCCTCCAGTACTCTTGCCTGGAAAATCCCATGGACGGAGGAGCCTGGTGGGCTGCAGTCCATGGGGTCACTAAGAGTCGGACACGACAGCGACTTCCCTTTCACTTTTCACTTTCATGCATTGGAGAAGCAAATGGTCTCTGGGGTGGCACAGAGTCTGACACAACTGAAGCGACTTAGCAGCAGCAGCAGCAGCAGCACAGTCATCTTTTGGGAATTTCTTGGCAGTCCAGTGGTTAAGACTCTGTGCTCTCACTGCCCAGGTCTGGATTGAATCCCTAGTCGGGGAACCAAGACCCCACGAGCCTTGTGGCATGGACAAAAAAACCCCGAAAATCATCTTTCTCTCTCTGTAAACCCTCTTTGTACAAAGAAATAGAACCCATTGGGAGAATGGTTAAACTTCCTCAGTCTGTGGCCCCACTTCACAGCTGCACACTGTTAGGAAACCTCAGACTTTCCAACCTAAGCCATTCTAGCCAGAAGAAAATCCTGTGTATTATAAAAGCTATCGAATGAATATTAAAGCATGTGGGTTGAATACTAAGCTCATGTAATATAGTTAAATTTTTTTTTAATTTCCAGGTACAGAAATTATACAGCCTCCCCCAGTCAGGTAAATAGCCTTTGTAATGGGATGTGCTAAAACTATAAATCTTGCTGTCTTTTAGGAATGCGCAGTTCAAATGTTTATTGGCCCCAGGCACCATTTTCTACCTCTCCTTTGAAGGGCTCGGCAGTTCTCCCCTGGGGTCGATCCTGCATTCCACACGTGTTCAAGAAAGGAAGGGCAGGTTCCTATTTTTCAGATAGCCTGAACTCCTGGTGGAGACCTTAGCCCTAACTGATTCAAAACAACAGAGTGCTCAAATAAAAAATCAGTCAACAAAGTATGAGACAAGGATATGAGAAAGGTCATGAGCTGAATTCAAAGCCAAGGAATGGCAGGGCAGTAACCACTACAGGCATTGTGAGCAAAGATGGTGATTGTGATTCATGCAGAAGCGGGCTCTGAGGGATGGCAGGGCTTGTGCATCGGGAGCATGTGCAATCCAGATGAGAGGATAATGAGAACACAGTGCGAAGGTCAACCAGGAAAGTGACAGGAACACCAGCACAGTGTCCTCCGGCGCCTCTGTCCATGGAATTCTCCCCACCCCAGGGATCGAGCCCAGGTCTCCCACACTGCAGGCAGATCCTTTACATCTAAGCCATCAGGGAAGGTGTCCTCATAGTAGGCATTCAATAAACACTTGTTCCTAGTGTCCCAGAGAACCTGCATCTGCTCTTGGCTATGGCGATGGCAAGAGAGCATGGGTGGGCAAATGCCAGGTGTCAGGCAGTCAGTCCATCTCCAGGGAGATAACCTGAGGCTGACAGGAGCATACCTTAGGGCTGAGCTGAGCCAAAAGCACAGACAAAAAGGTCTTGTCCCTGCAGCTGCTATCTAGGATGCCAGCCCCCCAGCTGCCTCAAAATCTCAGGCCTAACTAAGGAGGTGACATCCTGCCTGCTGAACATGGCTCTGCTCAGCCAGGGTCTAAAAGGCCTGCTGTCCACCTTAGTGCTTCCCTGAGCCTACCTGGCACCAGGCCCAGCTTCTCAGAGCTCTCAGATCCCTCCATTGTCAGGGCTAAGGGTGGCTGGACTATGACAGCCCTGGTCAAAGCAAAGTCTTACTGGGGTCCCCTGGAGCTATCTCTCATTTGCCACCCACTCCCAGGCCTCCATCACCTCTCCTTAGCCTTTCCTAGCAACTTCTTTGGCTCATTCAAGCTCCCACCAAGTAATGAAAAATCATCCTTAAAAGGCAGTATCATAATGTTCAAGCCCTTAACCAACAGTTTCAAATTCCAGAAAACTCTGAAGACCAGAGTTTTGTTTTGTTTTGCTTGGCTGCGTGGCATGTGGGATCTTAGTTCCTTGACCTGGGATCAAACCCACACCCCCTGCAGTGGAAGTGTGAAGTCTTAACCACTGAAGTGCCAGGAAGTCCCTAGAAGTTTTTTGTAATTTACTTACTTGAAACCCTGACATGAGGCTGTGTCTAAGTTTTATATATCTCACCTGGGAGGAATGTTCCTACATCTCCCTGCTGAAATAGTAAAGTATGTGATTTCATGATTCCAGGGGCCATCTCAACCCCCCTGCGATTTTCCTTAAACATTACATGCACTACGTTTCCTTTCTAAAATCTAAAAGATTCTGAATTCCAGAAGTCATCTGGACCTCAGGGTTGGGTTCAGCGGTTGTGGACTTGTCGCATCAGCCCAGGCTTAAATTTAGAGCGAACAGATTCCAAGCCTGAACACCTATTCCTTAGAGTTGATGATAGGCAGGGACCCCAGGAAGACAAGACGGGGGTGGGGGTGGGTGGGGAGGGGGGACAGGGACCTCTCAGGCGGTGACTATTTCCCAACTGAGACACAAGTGCAGTGTTTTCATACTTTAACAGCTACGAGGCGGCCCGGGGGCATGCCTGCTGCCCAGCAGCTGTGGCCTCACCCTCTCTAGCAGTCCGACCTTGAGCAAAACCCTCATCTCCTCACCTGGGTTTCTTCATCGTTTAAGTGAACCCACCTTGGAGGAGCTCCGGGTGGGGATGAAATGAACTGAAACTGAAGGAACTCAGAGGGTAAGGACTACTTGAAGTGTTCCTTCACAGTGAAGCCTTCCTGGACCACCCTGTACTGCTAGGTCCCTGTGGGCAAGACAATGTGTAAGTTACAGGGTGAACTCAAGGAGAGATAGGATGTGCACACACAATTAAAAGTGAAGATCAAAGTAAGATCTCCAGGGAGAGGAGAGTTTGGCGTGGAGAAAAGAAAGCTTGGGAGGTAATAAAAGCGCCCTGGGTGGTGTCAGGAGGCGTGGGTTGGGCCAGGCTGACTCACCAGGCAACTCTAATGTGGCTCTTTCCCCTCTGGGTCGTTTTCCTCACCGAAACGTAGATTAGCCTGCAGTGTCCTCTGAGTTCGCTTCTGCTTTCTATGATCTGAGGGCCTGCCATTCAGGAGAAGAGAAATTAGACCTGGTCTTTGTAACTCCCTGTGAATGGTCTTCCCTTGTGGCTCAGCTGGTAAAGAATCCACCCTCAATGCGGGAGGCCAGGGTTCGATCCCTGGGTTGGGAAGATCCCATGGAGAAGAGAAGGGCTACCCTCTGCAGTATTCTGGCCTAGAGAATTCCATGGACTGTATAGTCCATGGCCTCGCAAAGAGGAGTCGGACATGACTGAGCTACTCTCACTTCACTTGTAACTCCCAGAGGAGCAAAGCGTGTGTAACGCAGGGGGCAGATCTCTGCTCACATGAGGGACTGGGTGAGGTGCTGGCCTATATGAGGGCTGTCCACCTCCTTCTCACCCGAGTGAGGCAGCCTGGGGATTGGGCACTGGGCAGGGAGTCAGAGAAGGGGATCGTGACACCAAAAAAGGCAAGTGAGCCACCCTGGGACAAGTAGAGAGAGGAATGAAAATTCAAGGGTCTGGGCTCCCAGCACCATAGCAGCTGCAAACGGCCCAGGCCCAGATTCCCAGAGAGACAGCGGTCCAAGAGGTCAGCCAGTGGCCCCACAAGAACAACCCTGGAGAGACCGCTGCTTCCATCCCATCTCGGGAATAGGGCCTCCCAGGCCCAGTATCTGCATTCCAGTGAATAGTTCACTGACAGTTGACCCCCAGAAGTCAACAAGGCATGGGTCTGGGGTCACAAGAGAGAAAGGAGATATTCTGGGGAGCCTCTGTGATTAGACTGAGCCTCTGGGATGTACCCCTGAACCCAGTGAGCTAGCCCCAAACCATATCCCACCTTGCTCTTGAATTTCTGCCCTCTATTTCTCCATTCCCCATCCCCCTTTTCCCGCCTCCCTTCCAGCAGACTGAGGTCAGAGTGTGCTATGCAGAAGTCAGGTGGTACCAAGGAACTAAACCCTTCCCTGTAAGGTGCCAGGCCCTCTGGTCCAGAATAGTTCACCCTGCCCTGTGCCACCCAGGAGGCAGGGAAGCTCCACTATGGACAGAAGCATTCTCACAGTGTAGACCCAAGGTCTGGAGGATCCCTGGATTGAGAGATGGGGGCATGTGTCTCTCCTGGCTTCCTCAGCCCCACGCCTCCTGGACCTTTACTCCAAACACTCCCGGGCCTGCTGGGACAACAGCAATGGCAGAGGATGAGGAGTGGGGGAGATAATAGTGCATGGGACCCTTACCTCTCTCCTCTGGAACACAGTCTACACTTCACTTCCAGAATTATCTGTAAATCCACACCTGTCCCCTATCACCACTCCCTCCCCTAACAGATACCTTTGATGACATCCCATTGTTCAAAGTATACAATCCGACCTCCTTATCCTTGCATTCCATCTCTCCTACGACCCTGTGTTTGTCTCCCTACTTAGCCCGCCTGTCTCCTCCTTCAGATTCTTTGCTCCCTCGCAATGCTTCCTCAGCTGCCTCCTGCCGCTTCTCTGTCCCGGCTACTCTTCTCTTTCCTGGTCCACACATCCATCAAGGCTCAGCACTAAGGACACCTCCTCCCTGAAGCCTTCCCCACAGCTCTGGCACCGGATAACTGGTGCCCTCTCATTAAGACCCCTCATTGAGATTGTTCTTTTAGTTTTTGAGGTTCCTGGTCCCGTATGTTGGCTGGAATTGATTCTTTGAATGAATGTTTTTTGACTCTATGATGGCATCTGCTCTACTCCCCAAGAAGAGAGAGGGTAGAAAAGCCCATAGCAGGGGTCAATAATCCCCAGGCCAAACCCAGGAGATGTTCATATGATGATGAAAGTGAGATGTTCCCCTCCAGCTTTCAGAAGCACAGGCCCCACATAAGATGAAGAAGCCATAGAGATGCAAAGAGACCCAAAGTTGGAGGCAAGGCCTGAAGTTGGGGGCAAGGAAAGCACTTGGGAAACAAAGATTCACTGTCCCCAGGAAAGAGGATAAACTGCAGGGACCAAAGGGGGCAGAAACTGGTTCCTGGGAAAGAATGTGTTATTCATCTTAGAAGAAAGAAAATGGGAGCTTCCTGGAGGGGAGGGGGTACTGATCTTATCTGACGTTTACATTCCAGAGGGCCCTTGCTGCTGCTTCTCATCTTAATTAGAAAATACCTGAGGATCCCCGCTAAGTGCTCTGAGAAAGGAATTCAGGCACCTCTCCCGACCCCCGCCCCAGTCTGGCCCCCCTCACCTCTGACCTCCAGGCTTGCTGTGTGGATAGACTGGTGGGAGCCGGGCACTGCCTGCATTTCTGTTTCTTCAACCACATTGGGTGGATCCTTTAAGCTCCTTGAGAGATAATATGAGGGGGTCTGGGAACTGTCAGGACTCCACTCCTGCAGGGGGGAAAAAAAAAAATCAGTGCCAACCCCCACGTCGCCCTTCCTTCAGCACCATGGTATAGGGTGCTGACACCACCCATTATCCACCTGGCTGTCCATTCAAAGTCATTTATTAAGGCCTGTTATATATTTGCCAGACACAGCGCTGGGGCACAGACGCTTCTGTGGCAGCCTCTGTTTCCAATAATATATGACAAAAGCTGTAATCCAGCTATATACATGTTATGAGTGCATGGAGACAAAACTTTGTCTTGCAGATGTCCCAGAAGCACTGACATCTGAGCTGGTCCTTGAAGGATCCGTCCAAGATGGCAAGGCAGTGGTAAGATAGGGCACTGCATGTTTAGGGAAGAGCATGAGCCAAGGTCTGGACTCCATCCTTTCTTAAACAGCATCAACTGACCTTCCTCTCCCTCCTCCATCAGATTTCTTTCTCACTCTCAAACATGTCCTAGTGGTGCCCATCTTAAGACAGGCCCCCTGGACCAGTGTCCCAACATCCCCTTTTTGAGTTCTCTGCTCCTTTCCACAGGCTCTCCCCTCCCTTGCCCCTGCCCATTCCTCAGCCCACTCCAGGCTGCCCAGGGCTCCCATGAGGGCTGCACCAGTCAAGGTTCCAAGAAATTCCACATTGTCAAAATCAGTGGATGCTTGACACTCCTTCTATTCCTTGACCTCTTAGCTTTCAGCTGCTGAACATAAACACTCTCCTTTTCGGAACACTCTCTTTCCCTCGTTTCCTTGAACCTCACTCCAGGTTCTCCTCCAAATGTAGCTCCTCAGCCTCTTTTCTCAGCTCATCCCTTTAATCTACTCTATATACATTGGCATGCCTCTGCATTTATTCCTGTGTATTATTCCCTTGAGTAATCTTACTCATTGCCATGACTTTAACTCCATCCTCTATAGACCAAAGGCTTCCAGTCTTAGATGTCCAACCCAGATCTTCCTTCTGAGCTCCTGACTAGTCAATGGAACTTTCTACTCGATGCCTCCTTTTGAATTTCTCTTAGACACCTTGGATTTAACCTGTTCAAAACCGAAAACTGAACTAATGATCTTAACTCCTCACCAGCTCCTTGTTAATTATTGCTCAGCTTAATAAGTGACACACATCCAGCTACTCACTCCCAAAACCTGGGGATCATATTTGACCTCTTCTCTCTTACCCCATCCCTCTGCACCTAATGAATTACTAAGTCTACTTCCAAAATAAATCCAAACCTATTCCCTTCTCTTCTTCTACACTTGGTATCCAGGCTGCAGCCATCTCGTCTCTGTATTACATGGTCTCCCTAAGTAAAGGCCTTCTTGGAGCCACCTATGACCCATTAGCCTTCTTTGACATGCCAGCCAGCACTGTCTTCTTTGAAAATAAATCTTATGGAACTTCCCCAGCAGTACAGTGGTTAAGATTCCAGACTTCCACTGCAGAGGGCGAGGGTTCTATCTCTGGTCAGGGAACTAGGATCCCACATGCTGCTCTGCGCAGCCAAAAAAATAAAAAATAAATAAATCTCATCATGTCTCTCACCTACCTGGAATCCTTCAGCGGTCTCAGAAATGTGCAAACTACATGGTCTCTCCAGGGGCTTCCCTGGTGGCTTAGATGGTAAAGAATCCACCTGCAATGCGGGAGACCTGGGTTTGATTCCTAGGTCAGTAAGATTCCCTGGAGAAGGAAATGACAACCCACTCCGGTATCCTTGCCTGGAAAATCCCATGGACAGAGGAGCCTGGCAGGCTGCAGTCCATGGAGTTGCAGAGTTGGGCACTACTCAGCGACTAACACGGTTTCTCCAGCCTTCAGGGACACTGAGCTTCACCCAGTTCTTCTAACCAGGCACACTTTTCCAGCCCAAGGACCTGAGAGCGTGACAGTCACACTTCACACACCCATGCTACTCATATGCCTTGCCCCTCACTTAGCTCCCTCCTACCTCATCCTCAAAGGATCTGTCAGGCTCTGGCTTCCTCTCCAGGCTCTGGTCAAGTGCTCTGGTGCCCAGAACATGCTCAGTGAACGTGGGGTAGGGAGGGAGAACAGAGAGGGGAAAGGAAGAGGCATGGTGAGGGAGGAGGCTCACAGCCAGGAGTATGTGTGGGAGAAGGGGCGGGCTGAGGGCAGTGGCTGGACAGGTCCTCTGAGCTCCCTCTGAGCATTTAGCATCAAGATCTGCACCTGTTTGAATTATTCTGTTTTGTCCCTGGCACTTCATTGTTACAATGATCCTTTTATTGAATGGTATTGTACACCGGTGGCTCCAGCAGGCCCTCAGGAAGCAGCATCCTCTTAACCTTCGACTGCCCCCTGGTGGCTTTTCAGAAGCAGATGGCTGTTCCAGCCTAACCCGGGACTACTGCGCTGTGCTCTGATTCTCGGCCTTATAGCACCACCATCTGGCCAAAGCTATTAACAGTCGGATGCTCCACCCACATTCTTTTAATTTTAATTTCAAAGAAATTAAAAGACGCTTACTCCTTGGAAGAAAAGCTATGACAAACCTAGACAGCATGTTAAAAAGCAGAGACATCACTTTGTCAACAAAGTCCATCTAGTCAAAGCTATGGCGTTTCCAGTAGTCATGTACGGATTTGAGAGTTGAACCATAAAGAAGACTGCACGTGCACGCTCTGTCGCTTCAGTCGTATCCAACTCTTTGCAATCCTATGGACGGTAGCCCACCGGGCTCCTCTGTCCATGGGATTCTCCAGGCAAGAATACTGGAGTGGGTTACCAAGAAGGCTGAGCAGTGAAGAATTGATGCTTTCAAACTATGGTGCTGGAGAAGTCTCTTGACAGTCCCTTGGACCGCAAGGAGATCAAACCAGTCAATCCTAAAGGAAATCAATCCTGAATATTCATTGGAAGGGCTGATGTTAAAGCTGAAGCTCCAATACTTTGGCCAGCTGATGTGAAGAGACAACTCACTGGAAAAGACCCTGATGCTGGGGAAAATCAAGCATAGGAGGAGAAGGGGGCAACAGGGAATGAGATGCTTGGATGGCATCACCAACTCAATGGACATAAGTTTGAGCAAATTCCAGGAGATAGTGAAGGACAGGGAAGCCAGATGTGTTGCAGTCCATGGGGTCACAATGAGTCCGACACAACTGAGCGACTGAACAACAACCATCACCCACATTCACCTCCAATTTCTTTTCGACCTCTCATTGGGCGGAGTTCATAGAATCACAGCCTCTTGGAATGCAAATGACCTCAGTGGACAAAGTCACATCCAGAGTTCATCTATGCTTGAAGTTCATTCCTGCAGGACCTTGCAGGAGGTATGGACAGAGAGGCAAAGACCATGGTCCAGCAGTCAAAGGACAGGTAATATGCACGGCAGGTGCAGAGCCCCAATCCCTGACAGCTTCTTTGTACCCAAGCTATTCCAACTTTCTTGGTCCTGCCCTCCGTCTCCTCCCCACCCCACCTCGGCCCCTCCTCACACACAAACACCTATCACTCTCCTTCATCGTGGGTGGAAAGTCATTGGCCTTTTACTGGGTTCTCTTCCAGATTAGCTCAGTTGCTTCCCTGGTGGCTCAGACAGTAAAGAATTCGCCTGCAAGGAGGGAAACCTGGGTTCGATCCCTGGGTTGGGAAGATCTCCTGGAGGAAGAAATGGCAACCCACTCCAGTATTCCTGCCTGGAGAACTCCCATGGACAGAGGAGCCTGGGAGGCTATAGTCCATGGGGTAGCAAAGACTCAGACTCGACTGAGTGACTTTCACTTTCATTAACCTATTAACACAATCTTTGATTCCTATCCAGTGACTCTCACCATGCTTTAAAAAATAAATGTGGTTTTTTCCTTATTGTGCCTGAGTAAGATGTGTTCACTGTAGAAAATTAGAAAACACAGATGAGTAGAAATAAGAAAAATTTTAAACCTTCAAAATACCTCCACCTAGAGATAACTATTGTGAATACCTTGATATGTAGCTTTCAAGATCTTTTATAGGGCTTGTGGCTATTAGGGCTTGAGCCTTGTGGCTTAGCTGGTAAAGAATCCACCTGCAGTGGGGGAGACCTGGGTTCAATCCCTGGGTTGGGAAGATCCCCTGGAGAAGGGAAAGGCTACCCAAATCCAGTACTCTGGCCTGGAGAATTCCGTGGACTATGTATACAGTCTTTGGGTCACAAAAAGTCAGACAGAACTGAGCAACTTTTACATACTTGTTTTAATTTCACAAAAGTGAGATTGGATTGTACCCACTGTTTTATAATCTCCTCTTCACATATCACATATATAATGGAAATTTCTTTCCCTGTCAAACATTCTTCCTCTAATAATATTTTTGGGGATTGAAGAGTATCCCCTCAATGAATGGATATAGAGCAATTTATTTAACCATTCCCCTAGTTTGGGATATTTACATTGACTTTAGTTTTTCGCCATCATAAACTGAATTGCAACAAACATCTCTCTGATCATTTAAAAAATAACTTTGCATTGTAAATGTTCCCATAGGTGGGCTGCTTACTCTGTTCAACTGTGAGGACCCCAGATAGAACCACACTGCACCTTTTCCCCTCATACAGAGCCACATTTGCAGCCCCAGTGGTCCATCCCCTTCTCTCCTTCTCCTTCACAGGAGCCAGTAGGCACTTCTCATCTAAATCCCACCTGCTTCAGCTCTCTGCTTCTCCAGGGCTCCCTTGTTTTTTTCTGACTTGGGACATAAGTCAGTATCTACCTATGAATTAAAAGTAAGGTGATATTTTCACTATGGTATAGTGGAAAGAGCTTTGAAGTCAGCCCAGACCAAAGTCTGAATTGTTTATTAGTTGTGGGTGTCATAGGCTGTCAGCCCACCCCATGGATAGATGGACCTGTCTCAGAAAGGGAAACTGAGGGCTTCTGGTGGTCCAGTGGTAAAGAATTTGCCTGCCAATGCAGGAGACACAGGTTCGATCTCTAGTCCGCGAAGATCCCACATGCCGGGGAGCAACTAAATCTGTGCACTACAACTATTGAGCCTGTGCTCTGGAGCCCAGGAACCACGAGAGAAGCCACTGCAATGAGAAGCCTGGGTACTGCAACCAGAGAAAAGCCCACCCAGCAGTGAAGACCCAGCACAGCCAGAATAAATAAATAAATCATTTTAAAAGGTGCTTCCTGCCTAGCTCACAGGATTGACATGACTTAAAAAAAGAAAGAAGGAAAGAAGACTGATAGTGAACACCTCTAGTCAGGGCACGCCCTGCTGGTCTTCCACGGACTGCACAGCGCTCTGTGACTTACACCCCTTTAGTGCCTCTCTGAACTCTGCAGCAGTTGAATTTGAGACCCAAGAGGATATTATCCCATTTGGTCTTTAACAAGGACCTTGTAAGGAGAGCAGAGTTGTGGGAATCTTCCACCCTGAATCAAGGTGGCTCCTGACATCAAGGGGGCTCGTTGTCAGTGGAGAAATTAAAAAAAAAAAAAAAAAACTGACTAAAAGCCTGTTTTTTCTTATTTTCATGTGTAGACAATTCTAAACAAGGTCAGTAAGGGAATTCCCAGGTGGTACAATGGTTAGGACTCCTTGCCCTTACTGCCAGGGGCCCCCGGTTTCATCCCTGGTCGGGGAACTATTAACAAGAATCTGCAAGTCATGCCGCCTGGCCAAAAAGTAAAAAATAAGGTCAATGATCAAATATTTCATAAGAAAATCCTTCGTTGGTCCAAGTGCTAAATGATTGCCATGATGACTGTTGAGTTTTGATAATAAATGTGTAAACTTCAAATGAACACTTTCATTACTTATCTATCAATAAACATAATTTTCTTTACCCAGCGAATACCCTGTTCATTTTGAGAAAAGTTTGCAACAGTTCAGAATTCTCCAAGCCTTTGGATGAAGCACAAGCTGGAATCAAGATTGCCGGGAGAAAGGTCAATAACCTCAACTACGCAAATGACACCAAACTTATGGCAGAAGGCGAAGAGCCTCTTGATGAACGTGAAAGAGGAGAGTGAAAAAATAGGCTTAAACTCAACATTCAATAAACGAAGATCATGGCATCCAGTCCCATCGTTTCATGGGAAATAGATGGGGAAACAATGGAAACAGTGAGAGACTTTATTTTGCGGGGCTCCAAAATCACTGCAGATGGTGATTGCAGCCATGAAATTAAAAGACGCTTACTCCTTGGAAGGAAAGTTATGACCAACCTAGACAGCATATTAAAAAGCAGAGACATTACTTTGCCAACAAAGGTCCATCTAGTCAAGGCTATGGTTTTTCCAGTAGTTATGTATGGATGTGAGAATTGGACTATAAAGAAAGCTGAGCCCCAAAGAACTGATGCTTTTGAACTGTGGTGTTGGAGAAGACTCTTGAGAGTCCCTTGGACTGCAAGGAGATCCAACCAGTCCATCCTAAAGGAGATCAGTCCTGACTATTCATTGGAAGGACTGATGCTGAAGCTGAAACTCCAATACGTTGGCCACCTGATGTGAAGAACTGACTCACTGGAAAAGACCCTGATGCTGGGAAAGATTGAAGGCAGGAGGAGAAGAGGATGAGATGGTTGGATGGCATCACTGACTCAAAGAACATGAGTTTGAGCAAGCTAGGGGAGTTGGTGATGGACAGGGAAACCTGGCGTGCTGCAGTGCATGGGGTCGCAAAGAGTCGGACACAACTGAGCGATTGAAATAACTTGCCCAGCCAGGCTTTGTGATAATACATCTTCTGGGTTTATTTAGACGGTAGATGAAAAATAGACAATGACCACACACAGTGATTAAGAAACAACCTTTGGCTTACTCCAATTCATCATTCTGTGTGGACATTTCAAAATTTTATTTGTGTTTAAAATTAAAAATAATGACTACAAACTGCAAGGTAGAATATTTTGCTTGGTAAGTTGTAAACTTTAGTTCATACATAAAATGGTATACTGAGTTTGAATAATATCTTGTGTATGTGTATATATATATATATAATTGTCTGTACCTCACGGCTTGTGGGATCTTACTTCCCCAACCAAGGATCTAACCCATGACCCCTGTAGTGGAAGCATGAGTCTTAACCACTAGACTGCAAGGGAAATCTCTTAAATAATATTTTTAAATTTCTAATTGTTCTGAAGCTAAAAAGTGAATCAAGAAAAAAAGATTCTTTCTAAAAATAATTTTGTCCTGTAGAGAAGGAGTGTTCAAGTATGCCACTGGAGAAAGACACAGTTGTGTTCTTATTTTTTAGATATATTTATTTACTGGCCTGAGGCTTCCCAGGTGGCTCTAGTGGTAAAGAGCCCGCCTGCCAATGCAGGAGACATAGGGACTTGGATTCGATCCCCAGGTCAGGAAGATCCCCTGGAGGAGGGCATGACAACCCACTCTAGTATTCTTGCCTGGAGAATCCCATAGACAGAGGAGCGTGGCAGGCTACAGTCCATAGAGTCGCAAAGAGTTGGACATGACTGAAGTTACTTAGCACTCATGCACATTTATTGGCTAATTAGAATTATTATGAACTAATAATTATTTCTTGGTTAATTAGTATTGTTATTGAATTAATACCATTTGCCCTTCAATTACCGTATCAGTCAGAGTTCTCCAGAGAAACAGAACCAATAGGAAATATAGAGAGATATGTAAGACAAGATTTATTTATTTATATCTGGCCATTCCTCACAGCCTGTGGGATCTTAGTTCCTTGACCAGGGATTAAACCTGGGCCCTACACAGTGAAAGCATGGAGTCTCAACCACTGGACTACCAGGGAATTCCCAAGACAAGAATAATGGAAATTGGCTCACATGGTTATGGAGGCCAAGAAGTCTCACAGGCTACTGCCTGCAAGTTGGAGACCCAGGAAAGTCAGTGGTTTTATTCAGTCTGAGTCCAAGGCCTGAGAATTGGGGCCCGATGGTCTGATGGGGCCCATCAGTCCTGGTCTGATGCAAGGACCCATTGAAGCATCAATGTCTGAGGGCAGAAGGTGGACGTCTCAGCTCAAGTAGAGAGAGCAAATTCACCCTTCCTACACCTTTTTGTTCTATTCAGGCCCTCAGCAGACTGGATGATTCTCACACAAACTGGTGAGGAGGATCTTCTTCACTCAGTCTACTGATTCAAATACTAATACCTTCCAAAGATACCCTCACAGACACACTCAGAAATAATTTTACCACCAATCTGGGCATGTCTTAGCCTAGTCAAGTTCACATAAACTCAATCATCACAACCACAAATTTGCATGGTAAAAAAGATATACAATGAAAAGTATGTCTTAACATGGGTACATGCTAAGTCCCTTCAGTCGTGTCTGACTCTTTGCAACCCTATGGACTGTAGCCTCCCAGGCTCCTCTGTCCATGGGATTCTCCAGTCAAGAATACTGGGGTTGCCATCAAGAAGTGGGTTGCCATTTCCTCCTCCAGGGACGTCTTAATATACAATGCAGGAATTCCACCCCTGGGTATATATCCAAAGAAAACAAAAACACTAATTCAAAAGATACATGCACCCCAATGCTCATAGCAGCGTTATTTTTAATAGCCAAGACGTCCATCAACAGAAGAATGGATAGGGAACTCCCTGGTGGCCCAGTGGTTAGGTCTCAGTGCTTTCACTATCGAGGGCCCAGGTTCCATCCCTGGTCAGGGAACTAAGATCCCGCAAGCTATGTGGTATGGCTAAAAATAAATAAATAAAACAGAAAAATGGATAAAGAAGATGTGGTGTACACACACACACACACACACACACACACACACACACGGAATACTACTTAGTCATAAAGAAGGAATGAAATGTTGCCATTTGCCACAACATGGATGGACTTGGAGGGCATTATGCTAAGTGAAACAAGTCAGACAGAGAAGCACAAATACTGCATGTTACCATTTATGTACGTATGTGTTAGTGGCTCAGTTGTGTCTGACTCTTTGCAACCCCATGGACTATATAGCCCACCAGGCTCCTTTGTCTGTGGAATTCTCCAGACAAGAATACTGGAGTGGGTAACTATTCCCTTCCCCTGGGGGATCTTCCCAACCCAGGGATCAAACCCAAGTCTCCCGCATTACAGTCAGATTCTTTACTGTCTGAGCCACCACTTACATGTGGAACCTGAAAAATAAAGCAGCTTCCCTGACAGTCCAATGGTTAAGACTCCAAGCTTCCACTGTAGGGGGCACAGGTTCAATCCCTGGTCAGAGAATTAAGATCCCGCATGCCACAAGACATAGCCAAAAAATAAATAAACACATTTCAAAAATAAGATAAAACAAACCAGAGAATAAAACAGCAAAAAAGGAGTAAGTCTCCATCCTATCCCAGATGCCCAGCCTCTTACCTTATTCCAGATGTAACCACGGTTTACAGGTTTTTTAAGTTTCTGTAATTTTACAGTATAATTTAAATCTCATTTCACAAGTAAGGATACTGAGACTGAGCACGGTTGAGTGACTGCCTGAGATCACACAGCTAAAGAGGCCAGTAGAATGGAATAGATGTCTTCCTGGACACCATACTGCCATCGACATTATCTCCGGAGTTCACACGCATGTCCTGGACGTACAGCCTGGACTGAGGGCCATCAGAGAGACAGGGCTGCCCCGGGAACTGGCTCTCGGTAGTCTCCAGCTCTGGGTCAGTGCACACTGCAGCCGGAGGCCTGCAATCTGGTCCGCAATTAAGCTGCTGTGGAGGTTTCTCTGGATTTCCTCACCTGTTCTTCTCACTCACTGGGCTACGCTGGCACTGAAACGTGCGAAGTAGAAAGATGTTTGGAAAGTAAAAGTGTCACATGACACATTTGAGGAAGGGAGGAGGCCAATATTGACAACAGGTTTAACTTTATACCTTAATTTGGACACACATGTCCTCATTAGATGTAAAGTTCCTAGAAGAAAGCTGCTTGCTCACTGTTGCTCTTCTTTTGAAGAGGGTGGACTCCTGCTGCTCTAATAAATCACCAGCCCCCCAGGGCAGACAGGGCTCCTGTCAAACAGCCCTGTGCACACCTAGAAGGTTTAGGGCCAAACAGCGTACTCAGGTAGTGATATTTCTGTCAAGGAGCAGCACAGGGGTGCCAGTCAGCTGGGGCGCAAGATAGTTGAGCCAGGAAAACGAGAGCACGGGGAGTAGCCTATATCTGCTACTTCTCCTGTCCCCTGCTGACATTCCATGACTGCAGATACACCCCTCCATCAGTGTAGCCATCCCTACACAGCAAAAGATGGTGAAGGACAGGGAAGCCTCGCATGCTGCAGTCCCTGGGGTTGCAGAGAGTCGGACATGACTGAGCGACTGAACAACAACACAAAACAAAACAGCCAAGACTAGAGACTTAAAACAGCAATCATTTATTAGGTCACAATTTTAGCTGGGTTCAGCTTGGCAGTTCTGCTGGCCTCACCTGAAGTTGCTCAAGTGGCTACAGTCACCAGGACCAGGATGGTTCAAGTTGGCCTCACTCACATACACGAGGGTTGGCTGGGACTCTCAGTCAAGGCTCCTTGGTTCTCCTCCATGTGGCTCTCCAGAAGAGCCTGGGTTTCTTACTGGGTAACAGCAGGTCCCAAGACACTAAGAGTGGAAGCTGTAGGGCCTCTGGAAGTTTAGGCTCCAGAAGTCACTCATTGTCACTTCTAACTTTTTGCTGGCCAAAGCAAATCACAAGACAATTCCAGATTCAAGGAGCAGGACATTAGACTCTACATCTTGATGAAAGAGATGCAAAATATTTTGGTCATGGAGTTCAATCTACTACAAGCTTTATAATCATTTAATAATTCTCATCAGGACTTCCCTGGTGGCACAGTGGATAAGAATCCACCTGCCAATGCAGGGGACACAAGTTCCATCCCTGGTCCAGGAAGATCCCACATGCCCTGGAGCAACTAAGCCCATCTGCCACAACTACTGAAGCCCACACACCTAGAGCCTGTGCTCTGCAACAAAAGTAGCCACTGCAATGAGAAGCCCATGCATTGCAATGAGGAGCAGCCCCTGCTCTCCATAACTAGAGCAAGCCACATGCAGCCACAAAGATCCAACCCAACCAAAAATAATAAATAAAAATTTAAAAGGTAATTCTCATCCATCAACTGATCTGCATTCGTGGAAAATCTACCATGCACTAGGTATTGTGCTCAGTACCTAAGTATGAACGAACTCTAAGACCCAGTCAACGCAGGAAAAATCGTAGACCAAAATGAGCAAGAGATTACTGGGTGCTTCCAGAGGACTGCTGGACTTTGTCTAGGGACCTTTCAGCGTTACTTGATTCTGTTCATGTCTACGCCTTTGATTTTTTACGTTTGCAAAACTATTTTAAAGACTGTCAATAGGACTTCATATCTTATTTTCAGATATGCCAAGAAGATACTGTGTTCAGTACAATCTTTGATTGCTTTTGGTTTATAATTTTTTTAATTTATTGTATTTTTGTCTGTACTAAGTCTCCGTTGCTGGGCTCGGGCTTTCTCTAGATGTGGCGAGTGGGGGCTGCTCTCCGCTGGGGTGCACGGGCTTCTGGGTGGACTCTCTCATTGCAGAGCACAGGCTGCAGGGCTGCAGGTTTCAGTAGTTGCGGCTCGCAGGCTTAGCTGCTCCGAGGCGTGTGGAATCTTCCCAGACCAGGAATTGAACCCGTGTCTGCCACACTGGCAAGCAGCTTCCCATCTACTGTGCCACCAGGGAAGTTCTTTTGATTATTTTTATTAAATTCATTTATAGCTCTGCAAGTTGGAAAAACTGACAGTAACACAGATAATGTGGGGCCGTAGAAATGCAAATGAATATTGAGATAAACAGTGAGATAAAATTGCTTTCTGAATTAAAGAAGAAGACACATTTGTTAAAGGCTTTTAAGTAGCTCACAGATTTCTAAGAAGGACAGTGAGATAGACTCTATGGCTAACTATCCAGGGGTAAGGTCGCCAGTGTCACACATGACTTAGCTTATTTGCTGATTGGTAACATGCTGCTCTCCTGGAATAGGAAATAACAATCCATTCCAGTATTCTTGCCTGGAGAAGCCCATGGACAGAGAAGCCTGGTGGGCTATAGTCCATAAGGTCGCAAAGAGTCCGACACAACTGAAGCAAGTTAGCACACACCGTGCACACATGCCGCTGGTGCGTGCTCAGCTATACCCGACTCTTTGCCACCCCATGGGCTGTAGCCTGCTAGGCTCCTCTGTCCATGGACTTTTCCAGGCAAGAACACTGGAGTGGGTTTCCTCCTCCTGGAGATCTTTCCAGTGCAGTGCAGCTCAAGCCACTCAGCCGTGTCCACTCTTTGCAACCCCATGGTCTACACAGTCCATGGAATTCTCCAGGCCAGAATACTGGAGTGGGTAGCCTTTCCTTTCTCCAGGGCATCTTCCCAACCCAGGGATTGAACCCAGGTCTCCTGCATTGCAGGCTGATTCTTTACCAGCTTAGCCACAAGAGAAGCCTGGGGATCTTTCCAACCCAGGATCAAACTTGTGTCTCCGATGTCTCCTGCACTGGCAGGCGGATTCTTTACCACTGTGCTACCTGGTCCCGGCTGGGGCAGCTGTAGAGAAAACACCATCGCTGCTTCTATTCAGCATCAATGGAGCTCCAGGCTGAATGACAGCAGTTTTGCTACTCAAGTCCTTTAATAGCCAGACTCTGCCTCTGCCTTGCATTCCAGAAGACCGGTTCTTTCCAGTGTCGCCATCTCCTCCCTCTGCTAAATAAATAGACTAGTCATTAAAAAATAATAATCATAAAATATATTTTAAAGTAAAATTGGTTTCTGGGCTTTCCTGGTGGCTCAATGGTAAAGATCCCACATGATGCAGAGCAACTAAGCCCATGTACCACAACTACTGAGCCTGTGTTCTAGAGCCCATGCTCCACAAAAGAAGCCACCACAATGAGAAGACCCCACCACAACTATAGATTAGTCCCCGCTCACCTCAACTAGAGACAAGTTCTCACATCAACAAAGACCCAGCACAGCAGCAAAACTTTTTTAAATTAAAAAAATAATAAAGTTGGTTTCTGTCCAGCAGAAAAGATAATTTCAAATTTTAGTATAAATAGGACATGGCAACTTCATTTCAGTATTCTTGATTGCCCATAAATTTGTCTGCTCTGGAGTCTCCTTTCAGTTGCTTTTTAACAAATTGCAGGTTTGTCCTTAATTCAGTTCAGTTCAGTCGCTCAGTCGTGTCCGACTCTTTGCGACCCCATGTATTGCAGCACGCCAGGCCTCCCTGTCCATCACCAACTCCCGGAGTTCACTCAGACTCATGTCCATCGAGTCAGTGATGCCATCCAGCCATCTCATCCTCTGTCGTCCCCTTCTCCTCCTGCCTCCAGTCCCTCCCAGCATCAGAGTCTTTTCCAATGAGTCAACTCTTCGCAGGAGGTGGCCAAAGTACTGGAGTTTCAGCTTTAGCATCATTCCTTCCAAAAAACACCCAGAACTGATCTCCTTTAGAACGGACTGGTTGGATCTCCTTGCAGTCCAAGGCACTCTCAAGAGTCTTCTCCAACACCACAGTTCAAAAGCATCAATTCTTCGGCACTCAGCTTTCTTCACAGTCCAACTCTCACATCAATACCTG